>NC_074668.1:65039662-65339662 GCF_029448725.1 Salvelinus fontinalis
CTGTTCTTGGTTAACTTCTTGCCACTAGGGGGTGCCATTTCGACATAGTACAAATTCGTTTTCAAATTAAACTGCCTCGTACTCAATTCTTGCTCGTACAATATGCATATTATTATTACTATTGGATAGAAAACACTCTCTAGTTTCTAAAACAGTTTGAATTATGTCTGTAAGTGAAACAGAACTAGACTTAGAGCAATTCTCCTATGAGGATTTGAAAATGCTGAAATCTGCTTGCTGTTCCCAGATCTGTGGATAACTCTGACTGTCTTCTATTGGCTGAGATGCACTGCATACGCCTTCCCCTGGTTGTTAGCGAATAGGGAGTCTTGAAATGGCGTCTCTACGTAGTTCCCAAAGTTTATAAATTGATTGGGAACAAGGTGGCTCATTCTTTTCAGCTTCGCTCGGGCGCATTGAGGACCCGGGGACGTTCTTTTGGAACCATCGGTTATAGATCTCAGACATTTCCGGCTGTGTTTTTATTCGATATAGGTGTTGAAGACATCGTAATGTTGTTATTTTGAACCGAATTATATCAGTTTATGTCAGTATATTGCGATTTTCGGGTATTTATTTCCTTGGCGCTGTAGGAATGTGGGTATCTCTCTCTTTCGTGCTAATGTTTACTGCTAATTGCAACTCTGAAGAGGACGTTCTCCAACCTACGATTCTTGTTGACAAAGGACACCTTTCCCAAGATTCTGATGAGAGTTCATCAAAAAGTAAGAACTATTTATGCTGATAATTCATTGTTCTGTTGAAAAATGTCAAATGCATGAAACGCCATTGCTTGCAGTGTAGCATTGTGTTATCGCAGCCTGTATTGCGCAGTAAGGTTAATTTTAAAAATGTAATTCAGCGATTGCATTAAGAACTAATTTGTCTTTCAATTGCTGTCCAACCTGTATTTTTTTAGTCAAGTTTATGAATAGTTTTCGATAAGAGTAGGTGGCTTTCCAAGATGGCGCCGGACAGATTGCTTGAGCTCTTGGCTACTTTTCTCATTGTATAAGCACAATTTGTGCCGCTAAATATGCACATTTTCGAAAAAACTCTATATGCATTGTGTAATATGATGTTACAGGACTGTCATCTGAAGAATTCTGAGAAGGTTAGTGAAAAAAATTTATATATTTTGGTGGTTTATACGTTATAGCTATTTTTGCCTTGAATCAATGCTGTTGTAATGTTCGCTATTGTGCTAAGCTAATATAACGCTATATTGTGTTTTCGCTGTAAAACACTTAGAAAATCTGAAATATTGTCTTGATTCACAAGATCTGTGTCTTTCATCTGCTGCACGCTGTGTATTTTTAAGAAATGTTTTATGATGAGTAATTAGCTAATATACGATGGTCTCTGTAGTTATTCTAGTCATTTTAGTGAGAGTTGTGATGGGGGCTGCAATGGTAAACTATGATTTATACCTGAAATATGCACATTTTTCTAACAAAACCTATGCTATACAATAAATATGTTATCAGACTGTCATCTGATGAGGTTGTTTCTTGGTTAGTGGCTATTTATATCTTTATTTGGTCGAATTTGTGATAGCTACTGATGCAGTAAGAAAATGGTGGAGTATGGAAGTGGTGTCTTTTGCTAACGTGGTTAGCTAATAGATTTACATATTTTGTCTTCCCTGTAAAACATTTAAAAAATCAGAAATGATGGCTTTATTCACAAGATGTGTATCTTTCATTTGGTGTCTTGGACTTGTGATTTCATGAACATTTTATTATATGATATCCCTGTGGCTTTAGGCTAGGCTATGCTAGTCAGCTTTTGTGATGGGGGGGCTCCCGGATCCGGGTTTGGTAGGCGTTAGAGGTTAACACCGATTCAGCATCGTTCACACACTCTTAAGCTTTACCCCCACCCATCTCTTTAAGTGTTGATCCGAGCGTTCTGTCCTAACAACAACAGTCAAGCACCCAAGCTAACTGGCTAACATTGGCTAGCTTGCTAGCTACTTCCAGACACAAATGAGAGTACAGCTCACTGACCATTTTACTCACCCTAGCAGAGCTGGTTAGGCTGTTTTTATGTTATCCAGAAAGTTGATGACTGCAACTGAGCTGCTGGCAACAATTTATGTTTTTTTGCCAATGTTTACTGACACCGGCCATTTTCAACGGGTGTTGAGCGTTTTGTAAATTCGTCAGTTGTTCTGCACTTTGACACACTCAGACGAGAGTGCTGTGAAATCAGAGTAGATAGCAAGAGCGAATTTACCAGCTACGTCTATCAACAGTTGTCACAGTGACATTCTATTGAAATGGATACTTGCATAGTGGAGTCTTTTGTTAAGACATGTAGCTAGCTAGGTAAACAATGAACCATAATCCCAACTCATGACGTTACTACCCTGCAGGAACCTGCAGGTAGCTAACCAAGCAGGTTCAATGTTAGCTAGCTAACATTAGGCTATAACTACCAAAGCAAATGGCTTTGAGATACAAATAATAAGAGGATACGTGTATCGTTAGCCAGCAAGCAAGCAAGCCAGCCAGCTAATGTTAGCTAGCTAGCTAATGTTAGCTAGCTAGCTAACAATACACTTTGACTTGAAATGAAGACAAGTTTCTGTCAAAATTAGAAATGTGTAATATCTAAAATTGTAGCTAGCTAGACTATCTTACCCATATACATAATGTATGGACGGTTCTCCCGGTCCCGGATGTCATGGTTGCCCTTAGTTTGAAGATGTAATCCGGAGACAGGTGTTTTCTCCATCTCCTTAGCTATCATACTCTAATTCCACTGATTTCAAAACTTGGCCCTCCAGAAAGTGGAGAGCAACACTTATACAGTTCTACTCCATGATACATTTTTAAATAAAACATCGTTAGACAGTATTACCTACACATACTGACCAGCTCAGATCGAGATAAGCGTGCTATAAGGCAGAGCAATCCGAACTCATCTCTCAGCATGTCCAACCCACTCATTATCTCAGCCAATCATGGCTAGCAGGAAGGTTACTGACTTTTGTGTGGCTTATTAACCAACTGGGCTCGTAATTTAACAATTTTATTTATATTTACTGATGACATACAAGTTTGTTATAAAGGCACATGAAAGTTCACATGTTCCAGAAGGCATTTCTGCCAAAAATGCATTTTGATTAAAAAAAGTTTACGTTCAAATGGCTCTCCTATGAAGTAGCAACCCGCGACATACGCCTAGTTTCCAAATAACAGACACATCTCAGCATCAACTGTTCAGAGGAGACTGTGTGAATCAGGCTTTCATGGTCGAATTGCTGCAAAGAAACCACTCCTAAAGGATACCAATAAGAAGACTTGCTTGGGCCAAGAGTCACGAGCAGTGGACATTAGACCGGTGGAAATCTTTCCTTGGGTCTGATGAGTCCAAATTTGAGATTTTGGTTCCAACCGCCGTGTCTTTGTGATTTAAAATTCAAGCCACACTTAAAAACTTCTTAGGGCTAGGCCCCTTTTCTCTCAATTTCCGCCTGAATGACGTGCCAAAAGTAAACTGCCTGTTGCTCAGGCCCTGAAGCCAGGATATGCATATAATTGGTACCATTGGAAATAAAACACTTTGAAGTTTGTAGAAATGTTAAAATAATGTAGGAGAATATAACACAATAGATATGGTAGAAGAAAATCCAAAGAAAAAACAACCAGATGTATGACTTTTTTGAGAGCCCATGCTCGAAGAAATGGAAAGTATAGGGGCATACTGAATTCTGGCTTCCACAGGGTGTCAGCAGTCTATGTTCAAGATTTCATGCTTGTAACTTCCAAAACGAATAACAAATATGAGTTTTAGTACAGGGACACAGTCTTGGAAATGTGTGTATGTGTGCGCAATGAAGACAGAACGCACCTGCCAAAATCGGTTACCTATTGAACATACTTCTTTCCGTAAGAAATATTCTAGTTTGATTACATTTTAGGGCATCTGAGGAGTAAATGGAAATGTATTTTGACTTGTTGAAACAAAGTTTAGGGGTAGATTTTCAGGTTCCTTTCTTAGCATGTTGAACGAGTGGATAACTCAAATCGATGGTGCCAACTAAACAGACTTGTTGGGATATAAAGAAGGATTTTATCTAACAAAACGACACTACATGTTATAGCTGGGACCCTTAAGATGACAAATCAGAAGATGATTTTTAAAAAGTAAGTGAATTTTTAATCGTTTTTTGTGATTTTATGAAACCTGTGCCGGTGGAAAAATAATTTGATATGGGGCGCTGTCCTCAAACAATCGCATGGCATGCTTTCGCTGTAATGGCTACTGTAAATCGGACAGTGCAGTTAGATTAACAAGAATTAAAGCTTTCAACTGATATAAGACACTTATACCTAAATGTTTAATATCCATAATGTCTATGATTATTTATTTGAATTGCGTGCCCTCCAGTTTCACAGGAAGTTGCCCAGCTAGCGGGACACTTTGCCCAAACAGGTTCCACCAAGGCTACCACAGCATTCTGCAGCGATACGCCATCCCATCTGGTTTGCGCTTAGTGGGACTATCATTTGTTTTTCAACAGGACAATGACTCAACACATCTCCAGGCTGTGTAAGGGCTATTTGACCAAGAAGGAGAGTGATGGAGTGCTGCATCAGATGACCTGGCCTCCACAATCACCCGACCTCAACCCAATTGAGATGGTTTGGGATGAGTTGAACCAAGTGAAGGAAAAGCAGCCAACAGGAGCTCAGCATATATGGGAACTCCTTCAAGACTGTTGGAAAAGCATTCCAGGTGAAGCTGGTTGAGAAAATGTCAAGAGTGTGTAAAGCTGTCATCAAGGCAAAGGGTGGCTACTTTGAAGAATCTCAAATCTCAAATATATGTTGATTTGTTTAACAATGTTTTGCTTACTACATGATTCCATATGTGTTATTTCATAGTTTTGATGTCTTAAATGTCTTAATAAAGAAAAACCCTTGAATGAGTAGGTGTGTCCAAATGTTTGACTGGTACTGTATGTGCGTGTTAAGATATCAGTGTAAGTATGTGTTAATTTTTAATTCATTTTATTTTTATTTCACCTTTATTTAATCAGGTAGGCTAGTTGAGAGCAAGTTCTCATTTACAACTGTGACCTGGCCAAGATAAAGCACAGCAGTTCGACACATACAACAACACAGAGTTACACATGGAATAAACAAACATACAGTCAATAATACAGTGGAAAAAGAAAAATATATTTACAGTGAGTGCAAATGAGGTAAGACAAGGGAGGTAAGGCAATAAATAGGCCGTGGTGGCGAAGTAATTACAATATAGCAATTAGACACTGGAATGGTAGATGTGCAGAAGATTAATGTTGCAAGTAGAGATACTGGGGTGCAAAAGAGCAAGATAAATAAATAAATAAATACAGTATCGGGATGAGGTAGTTGGATGGGCAGTTTACAGACGGGATATGTACAGGTGCTGTGATCTGTGAGCTGCTCTGACAGCTGGTGCTTAAAGCTAAGGAGGGAGATATGGGTCTCCAGCTTCAGTGATTTTTGCAGTTCGTTCCAGTCATTGGCAGCAGAGAACTGGAAGGAAAGGCAGCCAAAGGAGAAATTGGCTTTGGGGGTGACCAGTGAGATATATCTGTTGGAGCGTGTGCTACGGGTGGGTGCTGCTATGGTGACCAGTGAGCTTAGATAAGGCAGGGCTTTACCTAGCAGAGACTTGTAGATGACCTGGAGCCAGTGGGTTTGGCGACGAGTATGTAGCGATGGCCAGCCAACGAGAGCGTACAGGTCGCAGTGGTGGGTAATATATGGGGCTTTGGTGACAAAACGGATGGCACTGTGATAAACCTCATACAATTTGTTGAGTATAGTGTTGGAGGCTATTTTATAGATGACATCGAAGAAGTTGAGGATCGGGAACGATGGTCAGTTTTACGAGAGTATGTTTGGCAAAATGAGTGAAGGATGCTTTGTTGTGAAATAGGAAGCCGATTCTAGATTTAATTTTGGATTGGAGATGCTTAATGTGAGTCTGGAAGGAGAGTTTACAGTCTAGCCAGACACCTAGGTATTTGTAGTTGTCCACATATTCTAAGTCAGAACCGTCAACAGTAGTGATGCTGGACGGGCGGGCAGGTGCGGACAGTGATCAGTTGAAGAGCATGCACTTAGTTTTACTTGCATTTATGAGCAGTTGGAGGCCACGGAAGGAGAGTTGTATGGCATTGTGTATGGCATTGAAGCTCGTCTGGAGGTTAGTTAACCTGTTAGTGAATAGGGGGCGCTATTTTCACTTTGGGAAAAAATATCGTGCCCAAATTAAATGGCCTCGTACTCTGTTCTAGATCATACAATATGCATATTATTATTACTATTGGATAGAAAACACTCTGAAGTTTCTAAAACGGTTTGAATTATATATGTGAGTAAAACAGAACTCCTTTGGCAGCAAACTTCCAAACAGGAAGTGAAAATTCTGAAAATGGGGCTCTGTGTCAGGGCCTGCCTATTCAACTGGCTTATATTTATGGATCTGTATGCACTTCATACGCCTTCCACTTGATGTCAACAGGCAGTAGAATGTTGAATGGGGTGTCTAGCTTGATGTGAGACCGAATGAGAGCTTTTAGAGTGACAGGTCCGCTCTATTGGCAGTATTCAACTGCGCAACAGGGAACCCCACATTGTCTTCTGAAATGCGTTAGGTATACACGACGAAATGCTCCGGCTCTGATTTTATTGGATACGTATGAGAAAAACATCATAAAGTTGGATTTTCAACCGAGTTTGACCAGTTTATTCGACGTTTATTGGGACTTTTGGAATTTTTCGTTCCATGCGCTAAGAGTTCTTGGACATGTGCCCTCCACATGGCTAGCCAAAGTTGCTAATTCGACAGAAGAAATGGACATTATAAAACAAAACAACGATTTATTCTGGAACTAGGACTCCTTGCACTACATTCTGATGGAAGATCATCAAAGGTAAGAGAATATTTATGATGTTATTTCGTATTTTTGTGGTTTATGTTGGCTCCAACAAGGTGGAGAATTGTTGGGCACTGTCTCACAGTATTGCATGCTGTACGTTGTACTAAAGTTATTAGCGGTTGCATTAAGAACCAGTGTATCTTTCCTTTGCTGTACAACATGTATTTTTTAGTAAAGTTTATGATGAGTTTTTTGGTTAGATTACGTGACTGTCCAAAATTTCTCCGGACAATTTGGTGCATTATGGCTACGTATTCACAATGTATAACCACGATTTGTACCTCTAAATATGCACATTTTCGAACAAAACATAAATGTATTGTATAACATGATGTTATAAGACTGTCATCTGATGAAGTTGTTCAAAGGTTAGTGATTCATTTTATCTCTATTTGTGGGTTTTGTGAAAGCTATGTTGGCGGTGAATAAATGGTGTTGTGTGTTTGGTTATTGTGGTGAGCTAATATAAATATATATTGTGTTTTCGCTGTAAAACACTTAAAAAATCGGAAATATTGGCTGGATTCACAAGATGTTTATCTTTCATTTGCTGCACAACATGTATTTTTCAAAAATGTTTTATGATGAGTATTTATGTATTTCACGTTGCTCTCTGTAATTATTCTGGCTGTTTGGTGCTATTTGTGACGGTGGCTGCAATGTAAAACTACGATTTATACCTCTAAATATGCACATTTTCGAACAAAACATAAATGTATTGTATAACATGATGTTATAAGACTGTCATCTGATGAAGTTGTTCAAAGGTTAGTGATTAATTTTATCTCTATTTGTGGGTTTTGTGAAAGCTGTTGGAGGTGAATAAATGGCGTTGTGTGTTTGGCTATTGTGGTGAGCTAATGTAAATATATATTGTGTTTTTGCTGTAAAACATTTTAAAAATCGGACATGTTGGCTGGATTCACAAGATGTTTATCTTTCATTTGCTGTATTGGACTTGTTAATGTGTGGAAATTAAATATTTCAAAAAAATATTTTTGAATTTCGCACGCTGCGAAACATTCGCAGCGGAATGTTGTGGGTGTTTCCGCTAGCGGAACCCCGGGGCGAGAAAGGTTAACACAGTGTCCAAAGAAGGGCCAGAAGTATACAGAATGGTGTTGTCTGTGTAGAGGGGGATCAGAGAATCACCAGCAGCGAGAACAACATCATTGATGTATTCAGAGAAGAGAGTCGGCCTGAGAATTGAACCCTGTGGCACCCCCATAGAGACTGCAAGAGGTCCGGACAACAGGCCCTCCGATTTAACACACTGAACTTCACCAGAGAAGTAGTTGTTGAACCAGGCGAGGAAATCATTTGAGAAACCAAGGCTGTTGAGTCTGTCAATACGAATGTGGTGATTGACAGAGTCGAAAGCCTTGGCCAGGTCGATGAATACGGCTGCACAGTAATGTCTCATCAATGGCGGTTATGATATCGTTTAGGACCTTGAGCGTGGCTGAGGTGCACACATGACCAGCTCTGAAACCAGAGTGCTTAGCGGAGAAGGTATGGTGGGATTCGAAATGGTCGGTGATCTGTTTGTTGACTTGGCTTTCGAAGACTTTAGAAAGGCAGGGTAGGATAGATATAGGTCTGTAGCAATTTGGGTCTAGAGTGTCTCCCCCTTTGAAGAGGGGGATGCCCGCGGCAGCTTTCCAATCTTTGGGAATCTCAGACGACACGAAAGAGAGGTTGAACAGGCTAGTAATAGGGGTTGCAACAATTTCGGCAGATAATTTTAAAAAGAGAGAGTCCAGATTGTCTAGCCCGGCTGATTTTTAGGGGTCCAGGTTTTGCAGTTCTTTAAGAACATCAGCTATCTGGATTTGGGTGAAGGAGAAATAGGGGAGGCTTGGGCGAGTTGCTGTGGGGAGTGCAATTTGGGTGAAGGAGAAATAGGGGAGGCTTGGGCGAGTTGCTGTGGGGAGTGCAGAGGTGTTGACCGGGGTAGGGGTAGCCAGGTGGAAAGCATGGTCAGCCGTAGAAAAATGCTTATTGAAATTCTCAATTATAGTGGATTTATCGGTGGTGACAGTGTTTCCTAGCCTCAGTGCCATGGGCAGCTGGGAGGAGGTGCTCTTATTCTCCATGGACTTTAGAGTGTCCCAGAACTTTTTTGAGTTTGTGCTACAGGATGCAAATTTCTGCTTGAATAAGCTAGCCTTAGCTTTCCTAACTGCCTGTGTGTATTTGTTCCTGACATCCCTGAAAAGTTGCATATCACGGGGGCTATTCGATGCTAATGCAGAACGCCACATGATGTTTTTGTGCTGGTCAAAGGCAGTCAGGTCTGTAGAGAACCAAGGGCTATATCTGTTCTTGGTTCAACATTTTTTGAAAGGGGCATGCTTATTTAAGATGGTGAGGAAGGCACATTTAAAGAATGACCAGGCATCCTCTACTGACGGGATGAGGTCAAAATCCTTCCAGGATACCCGGGCCAGGTTGATTAGGAAGGCCTGCTCGCTGAAGTGTTTTAGGGAGCTTTTGACAGTGATGAGGGGTGGTCGTTTGACCGCAGACCCGTTACGGATGCAGGCAATGAGGCAGTGATCACTGAGATCGTGGTTGAAAACAGCAGAGGTGTATTTGGAGGGCAAGATCAAATCAAATCAAATGTATTTATATAGCCCTTCTTACATCAGCTGATATCTCAAAGTGCTGTACAGAAACCCAGCCTAAAACCCCAAACAGCAAGCAATGCAGGTGTAGAAGCACGGTGGCTAGGAAAAACTCCCTAGAAAGGCAAAAACCTAGGAAGAAACCTAGAGAGGAACCAGGCTATGAGGGGTGGCCAGTCCTCTTCTGGCTGTGCCGGGTGGAGTTTATAACAGAACATGGCCAAGATGTTCAAATGTTCATAAATGACCAGCATGGTCAAATAATAATAATCACAGTAGTTGTCGAGGGTGCAGCAAGTCAGCTCCTCAGGAGTAAATGTCAGTTGGCTTATCTCTACCGCTCCTGCTGTCTCTTGAGAGTTGAAAACAGCAGGTCTGTGACAGGTAGCACGTCCGGTGAACAGGTCAGGGTTCCATAGCCGCAGGCAGAACAGTTGAAACTGGAGCAGCAGCACGGCCAGGTGGACTGGGGACAGCAAGGAGTCATCATGCCAGGTAGTCCTGAGGCATGGTCCTAGGGCTCAGGTCCTCCGAGAGAGAGAAAGAAAGAGATAAAGAGAGAATTAGAGAGAGCATACTTAAATTCACACAGTACACCGGATAAGACAGGAGAAGTACTCCAGATATAACAAACTTACCCTAGCCCCCCGACACAAACTACTGCAGCATAAATGCTGGAGGCTGAGACAGGAGGGGCCAGGAGACACTGTGGCCCCATCCGATGATACCCCCGGACAGGGCCAAACAGGAAGGATATAACCCCAACCATTTTGCCAAAGCACAGCCCCCACACCACTAGAGGGATATCTTCACCCACCAATTTACCATCCTGAGACAAGGCCGAGTATAGCCCACAAAGATCTCCGCCACGGCACAACCCAAGGGGGGGCGCCAACCCAGACAGGAAGATCACGTCAGTGACTCAACCCACTCAAGTGATGCACCCCTCCTAGGGACAGCATGAAAGAGCACCAGTAAGCCAGTGACTCAGCCCCTGTAATAAGGTTAGAGGCAGAGAATCCCAGTGGAGAGAGGCGAACCGGCCAGGCATAGACAGCAAGGCCGGTTCGTTGCTCCAGAGCCTTTCCGTTCACCTTCACACTCCTGGGCCAGACTACACTCAATCATATGACCCACTGAAGAGATGAGTCTTCAGTAAAGACTTAAAAATTGAGACCGAGTCTGCGTCTCTCACATGGGTAGGCAGACCATTCCATAAAAATGGAGCTCTATAGGAGAAAGCCCTGCCTCCAGCTGTTTGCTTAGAAATTCTAGGGACAATTAGGAGGCCTGCGTCTTGTGATCATAGCGTACGTGTAGGTATGTACGGCAGGACCAAATCGGAAAGATAGGTAGGAGCAAGCCCATGTAATGCTTTGTATGTTAGCAGTAAAACCTTGAAATCAGCCCTTGCCTTAACAGGAAGCCAGTGTAGGGAAGCTAGCACTGGAGTAATATGATCAAATTTCTTGGTTCTAGTCAGGATTCTGGATTAACCTCCACATCACCTGAGGAACAGAGGAGGAGTAGGATAAGGGTACCGCTAAAGGCTAAAATAACTGGTTGTCTAGTACGTTCAGAACAGAGAGTAAAAGGAGCAGATATATGGGCACGGTAGAATAAATTCAAGGCATAATGTACAGACAAAGGTATGGTAGGATGTGGATACAGTGAGGGTAAACCTGCGCATAGAGTGATGATGAAAGATATATTGTCCCTAGAAATATAATTCAAACCACGTGATGTCACCGCATGTGTGGTAGGTGGAACTAAAGTCTTAAATAAGGCATATTGAGCAGGGCTAGAGGCTCTACAGTGAAATAAGGCAATAAATACTAACCAAAACAGCAATGGACAAGGCATATTGACGTTAGCGAGAGGCATGCGTAGCCGAGTGATCATAGGAGTCCAGTGAGTGGCTTCAGGCAGGTTGCGGGCAGGGGCTAGCAAGCTAACAGAAGGACCTTGGAGGGACGTCGCGACGGAAGAAAGTCTGTTGTGGCCCCCTCGTGCTATTACATCGGCAGATGGATCAGCAGGGATCCGTGTGGTAAACCAGGCCAATTGGCAGAATGAGTATAATGGCCAAAGAATTTGTCCGGTGGGCCTAACGCCTCACAAACCCGGATCCGGGAGCACCCCAATCAAAAAAGCTGACTAGCATAGCCTAGCCTAAAGCCACAGGGATATCATATAATAAAATGTTCATGAAATCACAAGTCCAAGACACCAAATGAAAGATACACATCTTGTGAATCCAGCCATCATTTCTGATTTTTTTAATGTTTTACAGGGAAGACACAATATGTAAATCTATTAGCTAACCACGTTAGTAAAAGACACCACTTCTTTACTCCACCATTTTTTTACTCCATCAGTATCTATCACAAATTCGACCAAATAAAGATATAAATAGCCACTAACCAAGAAACAACCTCATCAGATGACAGTCTGATAACATATTTATTGTATAGCATATGTTTTGTTAGAAAAATGTGCATATTTCAGGTATAAATCATAGTTTACCATTGCAGCCCCCATCACAACTCTCACCAAAGCGACTAGAATAACTACAGAGACCATCGTGTATTAGCTAATTACTCACCATAAAACATTTATTAAAAATAGACAGCGTACAGCAGATGAAAGACACAGATCTTGTGAATCCAGCCAATATTTCAGATTTTCTAAGTGTTTTACAGCGGAAACACAATATGGCGTTATATTAGCTTACCACAATAGCAAACATCACAACAGCATTGATTCAAGACAAAAATAGCTATAACGTATAAACCACCAAAATATATAAATTTTTTCACTAACCTTCTCAGAATTCTTCAGATGACAGTCCTGTAACATCATATTACACAATGCATATAGAGTTTGTTCGAAAATGTGCATATTTAGCGGCACAAATCGTGCTTATACAATGTGATTAGTGTCCAAAACCTCAAGCAATCTGTTCGGCGCCATCTTGGAGAGGCACCTATTCTAATCGAAAACTATTCATAAACTTGACTAAAAAAATACAGGTTGGACAGCAATTGAAAGACAAATTAGTTCTTAATGCAATCGCTGGGTAAATTAACGTTACTTCAAGCATACAGCGTGCGATAAAGCGAGGCTGCACTGCAATTAATGGCGGCTTATGCATTTGACTTTTTTCAACAGAACAACGAATTATCAGCATAAATAGTTCTTACTTTTTGATGAACTCTCATCAGAATCTTGGGAAAGGTGTCCTTTGTCCAAAAGAATCGTTGCTAGGTTGGAGAACGTCCTCTTCAACGTTGCAATTAGCAGTAAACAATAGCATGAGAGAGAGAGATACCCAACCCCCTAGAACGCCAGAAAATGAAATACCCGAAAATCGCAATATACTGACATAAACTGATATAATTCTGTTTAAAATAACAAGATTATGATGTCTTTAAAGCCTATATCGAATAAAAACACAGCCGGAAATGTCTAAGATCTATAACCGATGCTTCTAGTACAATGTGCCAAGGTCCTCAGTGCGTCAGAGCGAAGGGGGAAAATAACGATACACGTCTTTGCCAAGTCATTTATAACCTTTGAGATCTACGTAGAGACTCCATTTCAAGTCTCCCTATTCGCTAACAACCAGGGGAAGGCGTATGCAGTGCATCTCAACCAATAGAAGACAGGCAGAGTTATACACAGGTCTCAGAGCAGCTTGGAAAATTTGGCATTCTCACATCCACATAGGAAAATTGCTCTAAGTCCAGTTCTGTTTCACTCACAGATATAATTCAAACGGTTTTAGAAACTAGAGAGTGTTTTCTATCCAATAGTAATAATAATATGCATATTGTACGAGTAAGAATTGAGTACGAGGCAGTTTAATTTGGGAACGTCATAATTACAAAGTGCTAACAGCTCCCCCTATTGCTAACAGTCCGAATGTGTGGGTGGAGTCCAGTGTGTTTGCATAGAGTCAGTGCAAGAGAGTTAGTGCAACAAAGGGTAAATGCAGGTAGTCCGTGTAGCCATTTGATTAATTATTTGGCAGTTTTGTTTAGCAGTCTTATGGCTTGGGAGTAGAAGCTGTTTAGGGTTCTGTTGGTTCCAGACTTGGTGCACTGACACCGCTTGCCGTGCGGCAGCAGAAAGAATAGTCTCTGGCTTGGGTGGATGGAGTCTTTGACAATTTTTCTCTGACCACACACACACACACACACACACACACACACACACACACACACACACACACACACACACACACACACACACACACACACACACACACACACACACACACACACACACACACACACACACACACACACACACACACACACACACAGAGAAAGATACTGGTGACCGGGGCATGTAGGAGAGACACTTTAGTGTTCCTGTTGCCCTTTCATCTATCTGCTCCACTAAATGGTCATAATTGATGCATCTTTCTTTCTGTTGGAAGCACATGATTTGGCTGGGCCTGTCTCTGGGGACCCCAATAGCCTTCCAGACCCTCATCCCATGCTTCCAGACTTCTGAATGTCCAGAGTCACAATCTACAGTTCCAGAATTTTGTAGTTAAAGGGCCAGTTTTCCGAACCCAGATTAGGCGTTTCACAAGAATACACTGAAATGGAGAGTTCCTTGCAGAATTGTATTGTTCCAGAGTTGTGTGTCCGTGAGCAGACACAGGGCTCAGAGCGAGCCAGGTTTCACCCACCCAGAGGAAGAGGAACAGCGCTCACTGTGGACCAAATAACAGCACAACATAGTCCTGCTCCACAGCCTGTCGGAAAGGTGTCACAGCACAAAATACCAAATAGAAAACCAAATAGAAACATTACCAGGCTATATTTAGAGCTTAACCCAGTGGGTTACCATACCACTCTGAAATACCTGAAATGCATTATCCTCTACGTTGTAGGAGAACAGATTAACTATTTAAAAATGATGATTAGGGGCATCAAAGAACACGCAATTATAGGTCAATCTGTAAAGCCTGTTGTCTTTTGAATAAATGAGATGTAAAGATAAAGGAGTGTTTCCTAAAAGTGGAGTAAATAGCACACAACAGGCTTCATCAAATAAAAGCTGTAAAAACAGCAGACCATGACATTTGACAATTTGGTCACACTTTATGTAGATGCTCTACAGATAGTCATACTAGCAGCAAACTATCTGTTGATAAGAATCTGCTTGCTAAGGTTACGGTCAGGGTTAGGTTTAGGTTTAGAATAAGGGTTAGGGGGCTGCCGAGTGGCGCAGATGTCTAAGGCAGTGCATCTCAGTGAAAGAGGCATCACTACAGTCCCTGGTTCAAATCCAGTATCACATCTGGCTGTGATTGTGAGTCCCATAGGGCGGTGCACAATTGGACCAGCGTTGTCTGGGTTACTGATAGTCTGTATATAGAGCATCTACAGATACAGACTATCCAAATAAAGACATACCAGCAATTTATATAGCCAGGAATCCAGTGCTTTAAGAGATAGCTACCACAAAGTGTGTTGCATTGACCTTATGGAGCAATAAATGAGAAAGAGGAGATAGTTGGACTGGGCTGTTCTCATGCTACAAACAGGCATCTGGCTGTTTACGAGGGGGGTTCTGGATGCTTTTGGTAAGGACCTGATGGAGTGTGCTGAGAGGGTTTTTTTTGGGGGGGGGGGGGGGTGTCCATGGAAAACAGTAACCAGAGAGTGTCCCTGGAGCATTCGAGGTAGAGGGGGGCTCCTGTGACCCATCACTGAGGCAGTGTAGATGACAAGGAGCCCTTATAACAGTGCTGTCACAAATTAACAAGTACAACGTTCTACACACACACACACATTCTAACTCTCTCAGCCCGTGCCCTGTGCCCCTCACAATCCATTGTAGGTTTGCCAAACAGAGCTGTGAAAGGGCTGCTTTCCTCTACAGTGACTTTCTGTGTCAACGGCTGTTTTCCCTCCATACATCACGGCCAGGAACAAAGACTGACTAACTATCCACGACTCTATTTGTTATTCATCTATCTATCTATTTCCTGAATCAGCAGAGCAACACGTAGGCACATACACACATACAGCTGGACGTAGATGAGTTTTAAGCAAAACCAGGTTCGACTGAAGCCAAAAGCAACCATTAAGAAATTAGAGGCCATTAACGTGTGAAAATGATGACGAAAGATGTGTGCAAGTTGGGAAAATACTTTCCTAAGGAAAAAGTTCTGATTTTTGAGTGTGATAAGTCTGAACAGATGGAGATTGATGTTAAGGAGGTCTCAGTTTTTCCAAATTCTAAGTTTTCCAAAACAGTATTTTCATTGAAATCCCACACAAGGATAATATAAATATGAAGCAGGCCCATTAAATTCAGATTGAACTCAAGTTATATGAATATTACATGTAAAATCGAGCACAGGAAACATAGGTGTGTGTGTTTGTTTGTGTGTTTGTTTGTGTGTGCGTGCATGCATGCATGTGTGCATGTACATGTGTGCATGTGTATGCATGTGCGTGTGAATGTGTGTGTGCACCCACCCACGTGCATGTGTCTGCTATAAGTGGGGGGCACAGCATCAGGACTCAGGGCTTAGTTAGAAAGCTAATCAGAGAGTGCTCAAATGTCCTCTTTCGTGACGTGTGATCCATAAATATTTTAAGTGGGGCTGCGCTGTGATGGAGGGCAAATCAAATTAACCCACATCTTCCTCAGGGTTCCCCCTGTCTGTGCAGTCTACCTGGGTGTCTCCAACATTGCAAATTCACCTCCCTAAAAGGGTTTAACTCCTGAATTAAACCACTCAAACCATTATACAAAAATCAGTCAAGTTTAATAAAGAGCTGATTTAATCAGCAATGAAGCTGACAAGAAGTAGTTGAGGGAAAGAAATGCAGATTTTTGGCTTCCTATGTCCGAGCTTTTATGTTATAGATGTGATTTAATAGTTAGTCATCACATAATCATGAAGTTGGCTTACAAATACAATCCCTTAAACATCAAGCAGTTTTCAGACCTAATATTAACTGAATATTAATATGAATGTGAACTTCTGGTCATAAAGTACCGTGTCATATTTCTCTTGGCACAGAGGTCCATCAGATGATATCCTGCATTTACACAACACAACCTCTGTGGTGAAACAGAAAAGAAAGGCAAAGACAACCATGTAATCCCTCTCCCCTCATCCCTCTCTCCATCCCTCTGTCTAATCATCATCATTCTATTCTCCATATTCCATTCAATCTATCACATTCTCTTATCCATCTCTCTTTTAGGAAGTTTCATTGATCACTCCCCACCCTCCATCCATCTATCTCTCTATCACAATCCTAATATCATCCAATCATCCGCATATCTTTTTCTCTATCCTTCCCCCTCTCATTCCCCACCCTGATCCTTCTCTGTGACTTCCTATCCCTAATAATCTCCTTCTCCCCTGTCAGAAAACACATGATTTCCAATAACCGACTCCTGCCACTTCTAAGACAGAACACAGCCCTTTAAACAAGACGTAAGGCCTTTCCTCCACAGAGACACAGCAGTGGCTAGACAGTACTGGAGAGCCCAGCGAAACATTGGCTTTGGTGAGGATGTAAAGGAAATAAATAGCAGTGTGCCAGTCTCATTCCTGAGGCCTGGGGTTGCTGATTTCATTAGAGAGCAACACACTATTAGAGCTGCCTCAGTTTGCTTTGCTGCTGCACACAGAACCCCACATTTCCATAATGCAGCCGGAGATACGGTTTCACCCAAGTGGGCCAAACACAAACCACTTCCGCTGCAAATCGCTCTCTTTGGTTATTATATATTCTCACAATAAATACGATGGAGAATGCGGCGAGCGTCTCGATGACGGGGTTCACTTTGGACTCGGGTCAACGCAGACTGTTCTGTAATGTGTGCTGTACAGGGCCCTCATTATATAAAGGGAAAATCATTCAAAGTATTAGCAGTTTGGCTCTCAATATTTTTCAAGTTTTGTCTTAAGATGTCAATTTGTCTGTCTATGTTTCAGTGGAAACATACTACGTCCACAGTAGTATACATTAGTATTTACACTCAAATAGGTTCAAATAAGGTGACCTAACTGCTGGCGCTCATCTGACACTATATTGTCCTCCTTAAATACCAGCAGCATACCACCCTGCATACCACTGCTGGCTTGCTTCTGAAGCTAAGCAGGGTTGGTCCTGGTCAGTCCCTGGATGGGAGACCAGATGCTGCTGGAAGTGGTGTTGGAGGGCCAGTAGGAGGCATTCTTTCTTCTGGTCTAAAAAATATCCCAATGCCCCAGGGCAGTGATTGGGGACACTGCCCTGTGTAGGGTGCTGTCTTCAGATGGGATGTTAAGTGGGTGTCCTGACTCTCTGAGGTCATTAAAGATCCCATGGCACTTATTGTAAGAGTAGGGGTGTTAACCCTGGTGGCCTGACTAAATTCCAAATCTGGCCCTCAAACCATCATGGTCACCATTCATCCTCCTCTCCCCTGTAAATATTCCCCAGGTTGTTGCTGTAAATGAGAATGTGTTATCAGTCAACATACCAGGTAAAATAACAGAGAATGAAAAAATATGTCTCCTAGGACCAATAACCTCATAAGATATTACACCACTAATGGTTGGGGCTCCACAACCACCTGACAACAGTTATTTAACCCCCAGCCAGAGCACTAGCTCCTGCGCCCCAGCCCTGCAACATGTTCCAACACAAGATGAGACCTTGAATCAAAAGGCATTAATTACACAAGGCATATAGTGAGCTTCCTCATAACCCTTTAAAGTGGTATTCCATTTCACTGCATACCACCACCAGGGCACTACAGAAGCAGGGGATTGGAGAAGTGAGAGGGACCAATTAGGAACTGTTTAACTGGGGTGAGGAGTCTCAGAACAATGTAGCCTTTCTTCAGTCTTGCCAGGAGCAGGGTTAGGGTAATAGCAGCAGCAGTAGTATTTCCATGGGTGTGTAAGTAGGGCCTTGCAGCGTGGCGATGGAGTTATGTGAGCGACGCACGTTAGCTAACAGGGAGAAGAAGAAGTGTGTTTCTTCTCCTCTGCTGATGTGTTGTCCTGACATGGCCAGCGATGATTCAGTGCAACCCTCCATCCATCTCACACACACTCAGCCATAGTCAGAGCGGTTACAGTACAGGCAGCTCAATGTGCCAAACTAGAGGAATGAGGGTTCACAATGAGATCATCAATGTTGGCAGAGATTTGTTTTAATCTAGACTTTTTTAATTCTGCTTTTTAGCAGAATAATGAAACTGAGTCTCAATTCAACTTTAATCATACTAACCTGAACACAGCAACTCAACAGGAGTCTAAGGTTATAAAACAATGGCTATGGCCAGGTATATCAAACTATGTTTTATCTCTACTGCTATAGCCTCTGTACCAGCCTATCTAATGAACCGCTTGGCGTAGTTACAGGAACTAGGAACGTTTCATCAGTCTCCATGCTTGAGTCTAATGAAGGCAAACACTTTCAATGCAGTTATTTTTGAGAAATGAAAGGTAACAATGACTTGTTTAGTCTAAGAGGCCAGTCCAGTCAGACCACCCCAGGCCCTGTGGAGAGAGAGAGAGAGAGATTTGTACATTGTTACAACACTGCATATATATAATATGACATTTGTAATGTCTTTATTGTTTTGAAACTTCTGTATGTGTAATGTTTACTGTTCATTTTTATTGTTTATTTGACTTTTGTATATTATCTACCTCACTTGCTTTGGCAATGTTAACACATGTTTCCCATGCCAATAAAGCCCCTTGAATTGAATTGAATTGAATTGAATTGAGAGAGAGAGAGAGAGAGAGGAGAGAGAGAGAGAGAGAGAGAGAGAGGAGAGAGAGAGAGAGAGAGAGAGAGAGAGGAGAGAGAGGAGAGAGAGAGAGAGAGAGAGAGAGAGAGAGAGAGAGAGAGAGAGAGAGAGAGAGAGAGAGAGAGAGAGAGAGAGAGAGAGAGAGAGAGAGAGAGAGAGAGAGAGAGAGAGAGAGAGAGAGAGAGAGAGAGGAATGTATAGGCGGAGTGTACAGGGGTGCACTATTTGCTTATGTCTGTGGGTCCCCCAGTGACAGTGGTCCACTTCATTGTGTACAGTAGTCAGAGGAAGTGCACTTTGTCCAAAGGATTTATGAATCTTAATAGCTTTCTATTAACACAATATTTACTACCACAGGGCAGATGCCAATTAATCACCAAGCCTTATGGACTCACACTATACCCCTCTAACGCAGTGGCCATTTGTGTGTGACCAGTGACCACCAACTTGTTCTGGTTCTAGATGTTGGTGTTCCGCCCTGTGTCTGAATTTGCATCGGTGGGAACGTGAATGAATCACTGGGGTGTAAACAATGGCGTGACGGTGAGATGGCATGAAAGACTTTCCCAGGCCAAACCCACACTCTGGCCAGTCTAACAGTTACAGCACAATCACACATCAGCACCCTAACTAATACACAGTAAAAGGAGGGAAATAGCACATCTTAAGTTGTAAGATAAAAACCTATTTTCTTATTTGACTGATAACAGTGACAAGCTTCAAAGCACTTCTTTGTAGATAGTACTGTAAAATGGCTTTAACCAGCTCCTGAAAACAATACCCAAATGGGTAAAAAATTATCTGTCTAACAATAATGTTCTACCCTTCTCTCTCTCTCTCTCTCGCTCTCTCTCTCTCTCTCTCTCTCTCTCGCTCTCTCTCTCTCTCTCTCTCTCTCTCTCTCTCTCTCTCTCTCTCTCTCTCTCTCTCTCTCTCTCTCTCTCTCCCTCCCTCCTCCTCCTCTGCCTCCTTCCCCTGGTTTATCTGGAGGTATTGCTAGATGGCGAGACAGTGACAGATCATAGAGGGAAATAGAGGCCTTGCATGCCATGGAATCCAGTCAGATAAGGACCCACAGTGGCTGTGTGTGTGCGTGTTTAGCATGGGGTAGTCTGGCTTCTGATTGCTAGTACCAGGCTTCCCACATGAAAGTGGGCCTCTGCCCCAGGGAAGAGATTCCTGGCTGTTTGGCAAAAGGGGGGGGGGGGGGGAGCTGGGAGAATGGAGTAAAGTGTGTGTGGAAGGGGAGTAAGGGGCAGGGAAGGAATTAGGTGAAGGAGGGTTGCCCAAAATGACACACAGACACATACACAAAGACAAACACACACAGGGACACAAACCCACACACACACACAAACACACACACCCTACCCGCCTCCCCTCCATACCCCCCTGCCACATGTTACTAAGTGAGGACCGCACAGGGGCTTTCCCCCCTCCCAACCGCCCCCTCCCCACATCCCGTCCCTCTCTTCCCCCTCTCAGCTTTAATTGAGAAGACAAATGGATCTTTCAGAGCCCACTACTGCGTCCCCATACATCAGTCATGACAATGTTAGCTTTATGACGAGACGCTTGCCTTGACCTGAGCCATATGTTTCAGCCCGCGCCACACGCACGCACACTCACCTCCATACCATGCTAATGGCTCCTTGGTAATTGCCTGTTGTTTTATTATTAAAGGTAATTTAGGCCTAATGCAATTCATTCAACTTTGTGCAGCGGCCCCACCCTGGCTGGCTGGCCCTACTTTGTGGTTGTGTTACAGAGGCTTTTCCTGTGCTATGGATCAACAGCCTCTCTATGTATTAGAACAACATACCATATCAGTCTACATGACCAAATAAAACATATACACCATATATACAAAAGTATGTGGACACCCCTTCAAAATAGTAGATTCAGCTGTTTCAGCCACACCCGTTGCTGACAGGTGTATAAAATCGAGCACACCGCCATGTAATCTCCATAGACAAACTTTGGCTGTAGAATGGTCTTACTGAAGAGACTTTCAACGTGGCACTGCCATAGGATGCCACCTTTCCAACAAGTCAGTTTGTCTTGCCCTGCCCTGCTAGAGCTGCCCCGGTCAACTGTAAGTACTGTTATTGTGAAGTGGAAACGTCTAGGAGTAACAACAGCTCAGGCCTGAAGTGGTAGGCCACACAAGATCAGAGAACTGGACAACTGAGTGCTGAAGTGCGTAGCGCGTAAAAATCCTCTGTCCTCGGTTGCAACACTCACTACCGAGTTCCAAACTGCCTCTGGAAGCAATGTCAGCACAAGAACTGTTCGTCGGGAGCTTCATGAAATGGGTTTCCATGGGCGAACTGCCACACACAAACCTAAGATCACCATGCGCAATGCCAAGCATCGGCTGGAGTGGTGTAAACCTTGCCGCCATTGGACTATAGAGCAGCAGAAACGCGTTCTCCGGAGTGATGAATAACACTTCACCATCTGGCAGTCTGACGGATTAATCCTGGGTTTGGCGGATGCTAGGAGAATGTTACCTTCCCCAATGCATAGTGCCAACTGTAAAGTTGGTGGAGGAGGAATAAAGGTCTGGGGCTGTTTTTCATGGTCCAGGCTAGGACCCTTAGTTCCAGTAAGGGGACATTTAAACGCTACAGCATACAATGACATTCTAGACAATTCTGTGCTTCCAACTTTGTAGCAACAGTTTTGGGAAGGCCCTTTCCTGTTTCAGCATGACAATGCCCCCGTGCACAAGCGAGGTCCATACAGAAATGGTTTGTCGAGAACAGTGTGGAAGAACTTGACTGGCCTGCACAGACCCCTTATCTCAACCACATCGAATAGCTTTGGGATGATTTTAGACACTGACTGCGAGCCAGGCCGAACATCAGTGCCGGACCTCACTAATGCTCTTGTGGCTGAATGGAAGCAAGTACCAGCAGTAATGTTCCAACATCTAGTGGAAGCTTCCCCAGAAGAGTGGAGGCTGGTATAGCAGCAAAGGGGGAACCAACTCCATATTAATGCCCATGATTTTGGAATGAGATGTTCGACGAGCAGGTGTTCACATACTTTTCATGTAGTGTACCATCCATATGGCATTACATTACTAAAAGCTGAATCATCATAGATAACTTCTTGTGAATAGGGGCGCTGTTTTCACTTTGGGAAAAAATCGGGCCCAATTTAAACGGCCTCGTACTCTATTCTAGTTCGCACAATATGCATATTATTATTACTATTGTATAGAAAACTCTCTCAAGTTTCTAAAACTGTTTGAATTATATCTGTGAGTAAAACAGAACTCATTTTGCAGCAAACTTCCAGACAGGAAGTGAAAAATCTGAAAACAATGCTCTGTTCCAGGGCCTGCCTATTCAATTGCCTAATATTTATGGATATGCATGCACTGCATACGCCTTCCACTAGATGTCAACAGGCAGTGGAAGGTGGAACGGGGTGTCTAGCTTGATCTGATGTCGAACAAGAGCTCTTGGAATGACGTGACCAGAATTTCCTTTCTCTACCTAGGCGCGGGAAGTGCCTCCATGTTGTCTTATGATAAGTGTTCGATATACACGGCTAATATCTCCGGCTCTGTTTTTATTTGATAGATATTAGAAAAACATCATAAAGTAGGTTTTTTCAATCGAGTTTCATCAGTTTATTCAACGTTTAACCTGTTGGGGATGGGGGCGCTGTTTAGACTATTTATGCTAATTTGGCTAATTTTTTAAACGGCTTCCCACAAAATCCTTGATCGTACAATATGCATATTATTATTATTATTGGATAGAAAACAGTCTATAGTTTCTATAGGAGTTGAAATTTTGTCTCTAAGTGGAACAGAGCCCATTCTACAGCAATTTCCCTGACATGGAGTCAGATTTGAGAAATGTTGGCCACTCTTCTGAAGTCAGTTATAAGGGCACTGTCGTTGCTATGACTATACGGACACTTCTTACGTCTTCCCCTGGATGCCTTTACGTGATGACGATTCCAACGGGGTCGATTGCGCGTTCACAGGCCCTACAAATGAAAAAACCCTGAAGCTAGTCATTCTTTGGGAGCTGCGTCATGAGCCTAGAGGACACCGGCGCGCACCTGTTCCAAGCGTTAGTTTAGCCTGTTATATTTCTCCGGTCATCTTTTCACTCGTTATAGGAGTTAAAAACATCATAAGGTAGTTAATTTAAAGCGTTTTATAGCAATTTATATCCGTTTAGTGCGATTTTGGGACATTTATTTTTGCAACGATGTGAAAAGTTGGGCACGCTTTTCAGTTCATCCCGAACGCAGTTGACATTTCCACATGGCAAGAGGACAGCTTCCACCAAAAGACGATTTCTCCCAAGAAAGGATCCTTTGCCCAAGATACTGATGGAAGAACAGCTCAAGGTAGGACATTTTTATTATGATAAATCGTGTTTCTGTCGAAACATTTTAGTGGCTTAGGACGCCATGTTTTTTGACGTAGCTTCGCTTGGCGCAAACTGTATTGAAAAGTAAGGATAAATTAAAAAATGTAATAACGCAATTGTATTAAGAATTAAATTGTCTATCAATCCCTGTCCACCCTATATTTTTTAGTCACGTTTATGAGTATTTATGTATAAGAGTAGATCACTGTCTAAGTGGCGCAAGGACATTTTCTGACCAGCTGAGCTACATTTCACATTGTCTAACCATGATTTTGGTGGCTAAATATAAACGTTTTCGATCAAACTCTATATGGATTGTGTAATATGATGTTACAGGAGTGTCATCTGAAGAATTCTGAGAAGGTTAGTGAAAAAATTAATATATTTTTGGCGATGTTGACGTTATCGCTCACTTTGGCTAGAATCAATGCTGGGCTGCTAATTGCTATGTGCTAAGCTAATATAACGATTTATTGTGTTTTCGCTGTAAGACACTTAGAAAATCTGAAATATTGTCTGTATTCACAGGATCTGTGTCTTTCGATTCGTGTATGCTGTGTATTTTTACGAAATGTTTGATGATTAGTAGTTAGGTAAACACGTTGCTCATTGTAATTATTCTAGTCCATTTGTGATGGTGGGTGCAATTGTAAACTATGCCATCTACCTGAAATATGCACTTTTTTCTAACAAAACCTATCCCATACCATAAATATGTTATCAGACTGTCATCTAATGAGTTTTTTTGTTGGTTAGGGGCTATAAATATCTTAGTTTAGCCGAATTGGTGATGGCTACTGGTGTTGGTGGACAAATAAAAGATGGTGGATTATGCTAATGTGTTTTTAGGTAATAGATGTACATCTTTACATATTGTGTCTTCCCTGTAAAACATTTTAAAAATCGGAAATGTTGACTGGATTCACAAGATCTGTGTCTTTCATTAGCTGTATTGGACTTTAATGTGTGAAAGTTAAATATTTTAAAAAAATATTTTTTTTGAATTTCGCGGCACTGGTTTTTCAGTGGGGGGGGGGGGGGGTGTGCCGCTAGCGCCACGCTGATCCTAGACAGGTTAATGGGACTTTTGGAGTTTTCCATTCTCTGCGTCGAGAGAAATTGGGAACGTCATCAACATTGGCTAGCCTTGTGGAGCGAATTCGACAGGAGAGAAGGACATTCTAAAACCAAACAACGATTTATTCTGGACATAGGACTCCTTGTACAAGATTCTGATGGAAGCTCAGCAAAAGTAAGAACAATTTATGATGTTATTTCGTATTTCTGTGGAAAATGTTGAGTCCTATTATTCGCCCTTTTTGCGGGCGCTGTCTCGCTATAACGTAAGCTGTTTGTTATGGTAAAGTTATTTTTTTAAATCTAACACGGTGGTTGCATTAAGAACTAGTGTATCTTTCATTTGCTGTCCAACATGTATTTTTTTGTAAAGTTTATGATGAGTTCTTTGGTCAGATTAGGTGAGTGTCCAAAATATCTCCAGACAATTTGGTGAATCGATGCTACATATTCACAATGTATAACCACGGTTTGCAGCTCTAAATATGCACCTTTTCGAACAAAACATAAGTGTATTGTATAACTTGATGTTATAAGACTGTCATCTGATGAAGTTGGTCAAGGTTAGTGATTAATTTTATATCTTTTGCTGGTTTTTGCGAATGCTATCTATGCGGTGAATAAATGCGGTTGTGTGTGTGGCTATTGTGGTAAGCTAATATAATGCTATATTGTGTTTTCGCTGTAAAACACTTAAAGAATCGGAAATATTGGCTGGATTCACAAGATGTTTATCTTTCGTTTGCTGTACCCCATGTATTTTTCATAAATGTTTTATGATGAGTATTTAGGTATTTCACGTTGCTCTCTGTAATAATTCTGGCTGCTTTGGTGATATTTTTGATGGTAGCTGCCATGTAAAACTATGATTTATACCTCAAATATGCACATTTTCGAACAAAACATACATTTATTGTATAACATGTTATAAGACTGTCATCTGATGAAGTTGTTTCTTGGTTAGTGACTAATTATATCTCTATTTGGTTGGTTTTGTGATAGCTACCTATGCGGTAGAAAAATGGTGAAAATCTTTTGCTATTGTGGTTAGCTAATAGAAATGCATGTTGTGTTTTCGCTGTAAAACATTTTAAAAATCGGAAATGATGGCTGGATTCACAAGATGTTTATCTTTCATTTGCTGTATTGGACTTGTGATTTCATGAAAATTATATTATATGATATCCCTGTCGCATTAGGCTAGGCTATGCTAGTCAGCTTTTTTGATGAGGAGGATCCCGGATCCAGGAGAGAGAAGCGGTAGAGGATAATACACTTGATCACTATCAGTTTACAAATGAGGAACTGCAGCGTGAGTGTTTGTGTGACATGGTTGTTGAGAGGAGGAAAAGAAAGAAGTGAGAGTGAGAGTGAGAGAGAGAGAGAGAGAGGGAGGGAGAGGGAGAGAGAGGGAGAGGGAGAGGGAGAGGGAGAGGGAGAGGGAGAGGGAGAGAGGGAGAGTTGAGGTGTGTAACACTGAACTAGAAACAAGCTAGTGATGTAGTACTATATAGCTCACTGACAGTGTGGATTGTGGAATCTACACTAGATAGATGTGATTCAGTGCAACCAGGCCAGTGCAGTCAGTTAGTGGGTGACTTATGACAGGGGAGATACCAGAACAGTTATGTGAACATGATAACTCTGAATAGTTCCTGCCTAGCCTCTGCGATACAACAACACCGGGTCACCATCTTAAAGAAAAACAGATAGTCCCTGGTCGTGTGAGAGAATTCCAGATATGATCTACAGACCCAGATTGTAACACACATACAGTATATCTAAATATGAACGTGGTCTAGTATGATGGAGCTCCTTTCCCCTATCATGAACGACCTTATTTTGATCTCTGTCAGGATGGAAGAGGGTCAGGAGAAAAGTTCCTACATTATGCAGGAAATAAAGAGGAGCGCTAGGGAGGATCTTGGTCTGGTCTCCTGGGTTGCATTTCAATAGTTTAAAGTGGATTCCTCTTCTTGTCTTATGTTCTATATCTACACTGGTTGAAAGAAGAGTCCCCATTTGGCAACCACCTATTGTCTTCACCAACCTGTATTTTCAGATCAGTGCAGTTCAGGGAGAAAAAACTAGAGAGAGAAGATAACTTCAGACAATTGTGATGCAGTCTGTGCATTAGTGCTTACTCACTCTGTCCCGCCTTGCCCCCTGAGAAAGGAGTCATCGCTCTGTCTGTCACTGTTCAGCCAAGAAACACATACACACACAAACACAGGCATGCTCACACACACACACACATACACACACACACACACACACACACACACACACACACACACACACACACACACACACACACACACACACACACACACACACACACACACACACACACACACACACACACACACTCGCACACATACACACACACACACACACACACACACACACAAAAGAATAGTAAAACATGTCCACACACACACACACACACACACACACACACACACACACACACACACACACACACACACACACACACACACACACACACACACACACACACACACACACTGTGTTCTCCCCAGGGTTCACTGTCCTCTTTCCCCTCATTCCCTTCCTCTCTCCTTTCTTAAAATAGATTCTCCACCCCTTTTCCTCTCTCTCTCTCTCTCTCTTCCTCTCGTTATCAGTCTATTCCTCTTTTCCCCAGTCTTCTTCTATACCTTCCCCCATTCCTTCTCCCTCTTTTTCTGTTTCATTTTCTTGTACTCTCTCTCTCTCTCTTTCAATGGTTTTATGGTTTAATAACTTTTATGTTATGTCTCACTCAGTTTTTTCCCGGGTTGTTCTTCCTGGTCACCTCAGGGTCTCTGCTGTCCGGATCTCAGTAGCGTCCAGCATGCCTATCTTCTGACAGACACCCTACTCTCATCTGGAGCCAAAAACACTCAAATAGACCTCCTTCTTCCCTTCATAGAGTCTTTCCCCCGCTTTCAACTCCCTGGAAGTCTCCTAGTGACACAGTTCCCTGAAAGACTCATGAGATATTCTCATGGGACGGTCATTGGTCATCCTGACCTCCAGATCATGTGATGTCCACATTATATCATGTCTGTTAGGTACACTCTTAGGAAAAAAGGTGCTATCTAGAACCTAAAATGGTTATTCAGCTGTCCCCATATGATAACCGTTTGAAGAATCATTTTTGGTTCCAGGTAGAACCCTTTTGGGTTCCATGTAGGACCCTTTCCAAAGAGGGTTCTACGTGGAACAAAAATGGGTTCTCCCTGGAACAAAAAGGGTTCTCCTATTGGGACAGCTGAAGAGCCCTTTTGGAACCCTTTTTTCTAAGAGTGTGGTGTGAGCGTTAGCTGGTGGAGTAGTGATTCCCATCTCTCTCTCTCTCTCTCTCTCTCTCTCTTACCCCCACCCTATCTCTCTCTCTCTCCCTCGCCCCCACCCCCTCTCTCTCTCTGTTCCCAGCAGTGGGTGAACCCCGGCCAGGCTTTTATCAGAGGATTCCAGCTCCAGTAGAGCTCAGAGCTCTGTCCGGCTAGCGTTGTGCTTTCCCAGGAGAGGAGACTACAGGAAGTCGTAGGATGATAAAACTGGGCCATTAGAGGGCCAGCTCAGGCCCCCGGGGTTCATTAAACCCAACCCCTAATCTCACATAACACAGGCCGAGGAATCCTGAACGCGCCTCTAATTCACATATCATAAGGAACTCTGAACAGGCCTTAATCAAATATTTTGTCCCTGTACATATTAAAACTCAAAGTATACTCTGTCTGTTGTACTTGAAGGTTTTAGAAGGTTTAGTTATGGATGCAATCTTGTGAAAACAGATATAAGAGACTTTGAAGAGTCCAACTGCTGGATGTTAAACTTTTTTTTTTTTTGTGGAATACAAAATAATGTTGCATGAGATTCATACTAAAACAACATGACCAAGCCTTCAAAGGAAACAGTGGCTGAGACTGGTACACAGACATTATCATAGTTACTTGTTTTCCTCCCCTCAGAAACAGCAAGGCGAGTTGGTCCTGTTATCTTGTTGTCATCTGCGTTTCATTCAGCCTCACTAGGACAGAGGTCTTCCAGTTGAGAAAACAAGGAAGTGAATCTGAGGCAAAGATGACATCACAGCAACCATATTATAATGTATTACACAGCTGCATCAGAGGTGATGTCACACTCCCAGAACACCACAGGGACATATTCATTAGGGAGCAACGGTACAGAACATTTGAATAGATACAGTATATCTAGCTGTAATAGAAGTGACTCTCAATGGGAAGTCCAGAGGTTCCAGGAGTGATGACAGCTGATAGAGAGAGGAGCTGGTAGTGACAGCTCCCTCAGACAACAGCACACTGCACCACTCAACAACAACACACTGACTGACAACACAGCAAAACACACAGGGAGGGAGGGAGGGAGGGAGGCAGGCAGGGAAGCAGGGAGGGAGGGAGGCTGGGAGGGAGGCCTCAAATAGTAGGAAGAAATGAAAAACTCCCTTGGAGCGAAAGTCATTGACTCAGTGGGACTAGAGCTGTAGCTACTGTCTCTATTACACTCACTACATAGTAGGTAGGCTACATTCACACACACATCAATAATGTTTCAAGAGTTCTGAAGTAGTACATATAGAGATATTGCTGGTTTGAATCAATCACACATATCTATGACAGTAGCTTAGAGCCAGTAGAGGGGCTCATGCCACCCTCTAGTCTGTTTATGTGTTCATGACTACTGTTAATTATGCACACACACACACACACACACACACACACACACACACACACACACACACACACACACACACACACACACACACACACACACACACACACACACACACACACACACACACACACACACACACACACACACACAGTCCTGTTCCCTCCCTGTTGTGCTGATCTCTAACTAACGAGGCACTGACATTCCTTCCACAGGCCAGGGAGAAGGCTGACAAATGAGCCCATGTTCCCCTGGTGTTGCCTGGGCCTCCTTATCCTCCTTATCCCTGTTATCCTCCATGCCAACAGATTAGCCCAGGGCTCAGGGCTGCCTGGGAGAATGCCAGTCACCACTCTTATCTCAACTGCACTCAATTAGCCCTCGGCACAGAGAACATTTGAAGCCTCTCACCAGGGGACAGATCAGGGGTCACCAAGGGCCGCGGTGAGGGGGTGGGGGGAGCGGGCTGAGCCAGGGAGGTTATAATGGCCCTTTAACCCCTCCAAATACAGAGATAAGGGATGAGAATGAGTGTGTGTGTGTGTGTGTGTGTGTGTGTGTGTGTGTGTGTGTGTGTGTGTGTGTGTGTGTGTGTGTGTGTGTGTGTGTGTGTGTGTGTGTGTGTGTGTGCAATGATTCCCTGCGTCATGAGATAATGCCTAGGAGATGTGGAGAGATGAGATTTCAGAGAGATTTCTTCGATATTTCCCTGCTCTCCCTCTCAGTAACATATTGAAATTCAGATGCCCCCTATGCTCCTGAGCCCGTTTCCAGGCCGTTTCCTTCCACCCACTGTCCCAGCACAACCTATTCCCACAACAACACCCACAAACACTAGAACTTTCTGCTCAGACAGTTTATGAGCAGGCCAGCTCAAGAAAATCCAGAGTCCATTTAAGGCCTAAAAGAAAGAAACAGACCCTGTACTATACTAGCTAGTCTTCAGAGTTGGGTAACTCTCCCACAGTGTTACTGGAAGACATAAAACTAAGTATAACACCATGGACAAAATAAACAGGAGCTAACTTCTGTCTAGTCAGACATTTTCTTGTTAAGCTCAGAGGCCTCTGGAGAGGTAGAGCATTCATTTAATGAATTCCTCTTTCCTTCAGGCCAATCTAAGGTTATCTGCACCCACAATATGTGCAATATTCCCCTTCTGCGAGTTGAAGTCATTACCAGAACAAATTCCAACACATCTACTTGCAGTAGGGACATAAAAGGGATACAGTCAAAAAACTAAGCTATTATTGCAGTGAGAGCAGGGTGGGGAGAGTTCACTCAGTGTGCCCCGAGCATAGTGGCTCTGTCTGACTGGGTAGACTAGGGTAGAGTACAAGGTGTTTGGACTGAAGACCTGTCCTGTCCTATGCCTAATGTACTCCTCCAGGGAAACACTGGCTTCTATTCTGGGGAACAGCATGTATCAGCTTGCTGATGGGAGACAGCAGGAGAAAGAGGGAGGGAGGGAGGGAGGGAGGGAGGGAGGGAGGGAGGGAGGGAGGGAGGGAGGGAGGGAGGGGACGGGGAAGAGAGAAAAAGAGAGGAGAGGAGTACGAGTGAAGAAGGCAGATATGACAAATAGAGAAACAGGGATAAAAGAGGACAGAGAGAAAGCCGTAAGAAAGAGAGAGAAGAGAGAGAACTTACCCTCTGGCAGGTCTCAGTGTGTCTGGCGGATGTTCCCCTCCTTGTAAGGCAGTGGTGATGCTCTGATGCTCAGCTCTGTAGCGGTGCAGCTGTGAAGAGCTGTGAAGGGCTGTGAAAAGAAAGCTCACACTTACCAACTTCTACACTGCTCTTAATCCCCCCCTACCACCCTCCAATCCATCAACCCATGACTTCAGATTCTCTGCAACCCAGCCTCCACCCCATCACGGCATCTTCTCTCCTCCACCCCTCTAACCCACTACTGCTCATCCATCTCTCCATCCCACTATCATTCAGACACACCTCTGAGGAGGGTGAGGAGGTTCTATTATGCCACTCCATCACTTTATCGTCCAGAGATATGCCCTTATCATTCTGTCAACACCTCCATGTTGGTATCAACCATCCCTCTCCCATCTATCCACCTATCATAGATCAGCTGTACTGTGAAATCACCTGGAGTCAATGAGTAAGTCTAAATTTGTTCATTTTTTATTCAGCCTTTATTTAGCTAGGCAATTCGGTTAAGAACAAATTCTTATTTACAATGACGGCCTACCCCGACCAAACTCGGACGACGCTGGGTCAATTGTGCGCTGACCTATAGGACTCCCAACTCCAATGTGATACAGCCTGGATTCGAACCAAGGACTGTAGTGACTGAGATGCAGTGCCTTAGACCGCTGCGCCACTCAGGCGCAAATTAACACCCTAATCTTATGAGGTGGCTCTGGTCAGAGGTAATGTACTGTTGGGATGGAATAGAGTGAGATTAGAGATACAGCAAGAGTGACACCCACTGATTAGAGAGGAGAGGAGAGGAGAGGAGAGGAGAGGAGAGGAGAGGAGAGGAGAGGAGAGGAGAGGAGAGGAGAGGAAAGGAACTGAGACCAGGTGTTAGTGACCTGCTGTGTTTCATCCTCAATCAGCCTGACACTCTGACTGAACAAAAGAGCTGATGACAGAAGCAGAGGACTGCCTCTTGAACATGTCTTCAAGTAGGAGCACTGTCCCAGTGAGACAGTGTAATACTGGAACACCCCAAATCATCTAACATGGTATTGTCCTGCAAATTATTAAGCATTTTACGTTTTTGTAAAATGTTGAATACGTGAGCAAAGCCAATGGATTTATCAGATGAACCTGCCACTTGTTACAGTAGTACCTCAGATGGAGAGAATCTGATTATATAATAGGACCCGAAAGAATGAGGTGGGATGATAAAAAAAAATATATATATATTTCACCTTTATTTAACCAGGTAGGCCAGTTGAGAACAAGTTCTCATTTACAACTGTGACCTGGCCAAGATAAAGCAAATCAGTACGACAAAAACAACAACACAGAGTTACACATGGAATAAACAAATGTACAGTTAATAACACAATAGAAAAATCTGTATACAGTGTGTGCAAATGAAGTAAGGAGGTAAGGCAATAAATAGACCAATAGTGGCGAAGTAATTACAATTTAGACATTTACACTGGAGTGATAGATGTGCAGATGAAGATGTGCAAGTAGAAATACTGGTGTGCAAAAGAGCAGGAAAACAAAAACAAACATGGGGATGAGGTAGGTAGTTGGTTGGATGGGCTATTTACAGATGGGCTGTGTACAGCTGCAGCGATCGGTAAGCTGCTCTGACAGCTGACGGTTAAACTTAGTGAGGGAGATATAAGTCTCCAACTTCAGTGATTTTTGCAATTCGTTCCAGTCATTGGCAGCAGAGAACTGGAAGGAAAGGCGGCCAAAGGAAGTGTTGGCTTTGGGGATGACCAGTGAAATATACCTGCTGGAGCGCGTGCTACTGGTGGGTGTTGCTATGGTGACCAGTGAGCTGAGATAAGGCAGGGCTATACCTAGCAAAGACTTATAGATGACCTGGAGCCAGTGGGTTTGGCGACGAATATGTAGCGATGGCCAGCCAACGAGAGTGTACAGGTCGCAGTGGTGGGTAGTATATGGGGCTTTGGTGACAAAATGGATGGCACTGTGATAGACTGCATCCAATTTGCTGAGTAGAGTGTTGGAGGCTAATTTGTAAATGACATCGCCGAAGTCAAGGATCGGTAGGATAGTCAGTTTTACAAGGGTAAGTTTGGCAGCATGAGTGAAGGATGCTTTGTTGCGAAATAGGAAGCCGATTCTAGATTTAACTTTGGATTAGAGATGCTTAATGTGAACCTGGAAGGAGAGTTTACAGTCTAGCCAGACACCTTGGTATTTATAGTTGTCCACATATTCTAAGTCAGAACCGTTCAGAGTAGTGAAGCTAGTCGGGCAGGCGGGTGTGGGTTGAAGAGCATGCATTTAGTTTTACTAGCATTTAAGAGCAGTTGGAGGCCACGGAAGGAGTGTTGTATTGCGTTGAAGCTCATTTGGAGGCTCATTTGTTAACACAGTGTCCAAAGAAGGACCAGATGTATATAGAATGGTGTCATCTGCGTAAAGGTGGATCAGAGAATCACCAGGAGCAAGAGCGACATCATTGATATATACAGAGAAAAGAGTCGGCACGAGAATTGAACCCTGTGGCACCCTCATAGAGACTGCCAAAGGTCCGGGCAACAGGACCTCCGATTTGACACACTGAACTCTGTCTGAGAAGTAGTTAGTGAACCAGGCGAAGCAGTCATTAGAGGAAACCAAGGCTGTTGAGTCTGCCGATAAGAATACGGTGATTGACAGAGTCGAAAGCCTTGGCCAGGTCGATGAAGACGGCTGCACAGTACTGTCTATTATCAATGGCGTTTATGATATCGTTTAGGACCTTGGGCGTGGGTGAGGTGACCCATGACCAGCTCGGAAACCAGATTGCTTAGCGGAGAAGGTACGGTGGGATTCGAAATGATTGGTGATCTGTTTGTTCACTTGGCTTTTGAAGATTTTAGAAAGGCAGGGCAGGATGGATATAGGTCTGTAACAGTTTGGGTCTAGAGTGTCTCCCCCTTTGAAGAGGGGGATGACCGCTGCTGCTTTCCAATCTTTAGGAATCTCAGACGATATGAAAGAGAGGTTGAACAGACTAGTAATAGGGGTTGCAACAATGGCGACGGATGTCACTTGCACATCGTATAGCAAGCTAGCCAACTAGATTAGGTTGGTCGTTAATAGTCAGTTGATAGAAACAAAACCATCAGTACCACCAGGCCCAATAGCATTTTAATGCATTTGCCTCAAATTTCCAACCTCAATAGGATCAACCAAGTTGACAACCAGCAGAATAAGTTCAAATCAAATGACAGTTTATTCAACATTCTGACTTGTATGGACTTCAAGGGGATCTTTCTATTTTCGGGCATCTAGCTATTTAGCGAGGAGTGCGAAAGGCTAGGCATACATTACGTTGGACATTTCCCTCCATTTCTCCCCACACAGGCTGATTGTTTGGTACAAACATTGTTGATTAGGGTATTTTGCTAACCTAACTACCCTATCGCTAGTCCCTTCAAATATCCTTTATTATACCATGTAAAATAACAAACGCCAGAGACTGGTTATCATTATCATTACTTACACACGTTTAGCATTGTTTAGTCTTTGTTTGTTATACCAACCCGCTAGGCTACTCACCAACTCCCCTGTGAACCAGCTCCTAGGTGAGCACACAACATCACGTTCAAGGCTTTATATCACAAGTTTATTTATTTAATTTAAACTTTATTTTAACAGGGAGTCATGCTGAGAAGGTCTCTTTCACAGATGAGCTCTGTATGCACATCGACACACATCAATATGCACATCAATACTAACATCAACACACATCAATATACACATCAATACTAACATCAATACACATCAATATACACATCAATACTAACATCAATACACATCAATATACACATCAATACTAACATCAACACACATCAATATACACATCAATATACACATCAATACTAACATCAATACACATCAATATACACATCAATACTAACATCAATACACATCAATATACACATCAATACTAACATCAACACACATCAATATACACATCAATACTAACATCAATACACATCAATATACACATCAATACTAACATCAATACACATCAATACTAACATCAATACACGAAAAGCAAAACACAATTATAGAAAACAAACACATCAAATCAAATCAAATATATTGGTCACATACAAACAATTATTTAGCAGATGTTATTGCGGGTGTAGCGAAATTCTTGTGTTCCTAGCTCCAACGGTGCAGTAGTATCTAACAGTTGACAGCAATACACACTAATCTTGGGTAAAAGGTCCACGATCAGCCTTCTGAATTACCCTAGAAGCCCTAGGTTGCATGCCTCTCGTGGTTTCTTCCATTTCAGAGGTGTTTACGAAGTTTATTATAAACACTAATATTAATGCAAATTATACCTTTGTTTTCATTAACAAGTTAATATTGATCATTGTAATGTAAAGTGTGCATTGCCGTTAGTGTATTAGAACTGTTCATTGAGAATGTACCTGTTTAACTGTGTGAATGTTCCATGTCAGGTTATGGCAGGCCAAGGGCCTAGGATGCTTGCGGTCTTCTCATTCAGATGAGCTGCTTCATAACATGCTGTTACTTAAGCTGCCATACACAAACATGTGAGTTTATGCGGGTTTGGCCCCGTGTTTGAGGTGCTTAACCTTTTTATTCGAGTCAAGGTAACTTGCTATTGGCCAATTTATTATTTTGCAACAAGTTAATGGTCAAAATGTGTTCCATTCTTTTATTTATTATTAAACTTAGATTTTGTAAATAATGTCTGGACCCAGTCCTGATCGTCCCCTGGACTCTAAAGAAGCAACACTTATTTCTCCAGAAGTTAGAACAGGTGGAGAGGATTTTGAACGTTCCTCTTAGTAAGGCTGAGTGCTTCAGTGTGTTAATGCAGCAATGTTTAAACAACTTTATAAAAACACACACTTCAGTCTCAGCTCTCTCTGAGACATTACAGGGAAATGTTTCTCTTCTTCCCTTCAAAGGTTCTCTGAGCAGAAAGGTTTCATTAAAAACACATTTCCCACTGGACAGCATTCGCTGTATATACCAGACTTACACCAGTCTATTTTCAGACAGACTTTTATCTCTGAGGAAAATGAATGAAAGAAGAATTAGAGGTGGTGGTGTCAGACAATACCTTTGTCATTATACTCTATTACTACAATATTATGTTGGTGTGTATATGTGTGCGTGTGTGCGTGTATGCTTTCACTCATGCCAGTGTGTGTGTGTAAGTGTGCGTGGGTGCTTGCGGGCATGTGTGCTTTCACTCGTGCCTGTGTGTGTGTGTGTGTGTGTGTGTGTGTGTGTGTGTGTGTGTGTGTGTGTGTGTGTGTGTGTGTGTGTGTGTGTGTGTGTGTGTGTGTGTGTGTGTGTGTGTATAAAACATAGTGATTGTGGCAGTAGCCTCAGCCCTCTTAGCTTCATGTGTGTTCCACGTGTTCCAGCCACATTCTTACAAATATTTATGCCTGGTGTGAAACGCTCTTGATCTCTCTCCTCTATTTACTCTCCTCCTCTTTTACTCTCCCACTCTCACACTGACCTTTATTCATCCTGACTGAGACTGACAGGAGGAGGAGGGGAGAGAGGGACAGAGAGAGGGAGAAACAGAGGGGGAGAGAGAGAGAAAGAGAAAGAGAGAGAGAGAGAGAGAGAGAGAGAGAGAGAGAGAGAGAGAGAGAGAGAGAGAGAGAGAGAGAGAGAGAGAGAGAGAGAGAGAGAGAGAGAGAGAGAGAAAGGGAGAGAGTGAGGAGAGAAAGGGAGAGTGAGGGAGAGAAAGGGAGAGTGAGGGAGGGCAAGTAAGAGAAAAAGCAAGTGAGAGGGGAGAGAGTGAGGAGGAAAGTAGAGAGAGAAAGATAAAGAGAAAGCACAGTGATGGAGTGAGAGCCAGAAGAAGGAGGGGGAGGAGTGCTCACTTTGATGGATGACTTGTCATCTCGGAGAAATCAAAAGCCCAATCGAGTGAGCCCTCTTTTAGAGAAAACCACACAGTGCGGCAGCCCCGCAATGAGGCCCATTGGGCTAATTGTAGAGTAATTGAACATGTGTTGACGTCTGACTGAGTGTTAGGTATGGAGGGAGCCGAGAGGGTGCCGGTGTAATGATCCCCACTTGATTTCTAAATTGTACACTGTCAGACGATACACTGATGCCCTGCTCCAATGCACCATGCAGGCCGATACACTGATGCCCTGCTTCAATGCACCATGCAGGCCGATACACTGATGCCCTGCTTCAATGCACCATGCAGGCCGATATACTGATGCCCTGCTTCAATGCACCATGCAGGCCTCTGGAGTTGGAGGAAACATAGTGATTGAGTTACAAGACAGACACTGGTGGATTCTGATCAATGAGGCCCCAGGTGATGTTTAACCATAGTGAGTGATTGTGTTTTCTAAACCCCATCAATTGTGTCAGTGTGTGGCCCCTGTGTAACACTCCGGAGAGGTCCTGTCATTGGGAATGGTGGTGGGGCTTGACTCCCTCTTTAATCCCACTTCATCTAGCTAGTGCTCAAGGCATAAAGGTTTCTTTTGGTCATGTGTCATCTGAGGGGTGGGAAAGTGTATTCTCATAAACATAGAAATCATGTAACATATATCTAGAATGTAGAGGAAGCCAGTTAACAGTATTGAAATGCAGTCCTATGTGAGCACAGATATTCCGTATGATATTCCGTTCTGGGCAGTCACTCTACTTGTCTGTACCATATCAGGCTAGAGGGGGGTGTTGGGGAGGGGAGGGGGTGATAATCCCCAGTATGTTTACATGAGGACACCTCCCTGTGGAGAGACTGAGGACCTCCAGGTCAGGCCCCCCACAGTGGGAAAGAGAGACCTCAGCTCTGTAAGCTCTGGCCTGGGGAGAGGTTATTGGTGTTCCACATGGCTCCACCACTGTATGACTGTAAGTGCCCTCAGTGCAGTGATACTGTGACTTCTGAAGGGTTACTGCACTCTGTAAGGTCCTTCTCTCTAGGGGATGCTGTAGCTTATCTACTGCACTGGTGTAGATGATGATAGGGTTTCTCTCTCTATTGTACAGAAATATGCTACTGTATTCCATCAGATGAAAACACGATTCTCCTCTCCCTATCCATTCTGCAGCCTCTGCATGTGTTCTGGGCCTCTCACAGTAAGCCAGATGTAGCAGCTGAATTCCTCTCCTATGTGTTGGCTGGCTGTGGATCAGGCCTTATGATCATTAGTGGACCTGGTATGGGAAACCCAGGGATCTCTGCTAACACTCCGCCGTTTATTCACCAAGAAAGAACACAGCTATTCTCTGATTTTAATCGCTGCCATTTTATTCTGTTTTAAATGGCAGCTGTCAAAATATCAGGCCGTTGTGAGGGGTGCAGAGCACGCTCCAAACCTCTGCCCATAAACGGTGGGCTGACCACGGTATGTTGGAGACCAACATCCTCCAACATCCTCCTCCATCAGCCCGACCTTGCTGGAGGGCTATGGGAGACACGCACTGCACACAATGAATCTACGTCAATGAGACGTTTGCACCCCTATACTCACTCCGCTACCCCTTCTCTGTAGTGTCTTTGTGAACAGTTGGCCTTCAACCCACCTCCAACAACCACCAGATGGAGGTGCTCATGTCAGAGACAAAAGAGAGAGAGGGAGTCGGAGTGAGAGAATAGGAGGATCAGAAAGGGGGAGATGGAGAGAGAGCGAAGGAAAGCGGGAGAGATAGAGAGAGAAGCTGTTCTCTCTTTGTGCCAGCACATGACATCACAGCACTCCCAGCTTCCATTAGAGCCTAATAAATGAAGGCCTAACGAGGCAGAGTGGGTGGGAAACAAGAGAGGGGGAGGAGAGAGGGAGTGGGGTGGAACCCTGCCACCCCACGCCTCTGTCAACCTCATCAGGAACACTCAAAGGAGGGGGAAGGAGTATGGAAGGGGGGAGAGGGACGATGCGAGGGTGGGGCGAGGTGAAAAACCTCTCGACCCGTTAGAGAAATCAGGCCGGGACTCTAAAAACACCCGGGGAGCAGAGGGGCTGAGTCGCGCTGGTGTAAACAGTGGGTGGGTGGCAGCCCCCGAGCGTTCTGACGGCCAGCAGCGGCCATGATGGATCTGTGGAGTTATCTCATTTTCCACTGTTTTAATTAGAGGCCAGACTGAGCCCCGGCAGCTGGTTCCGCTGTACCGACTCCTGCTGCCTGACAGAGAAAAATGTCTGCCGACTACGCTGCCAAGCTCAGGCTGAGGTTCGGACTGTACAGAGAAAAAAACACAACTTATGGGATGCAGAACCTGAGGTTTCCGGGCAGAGAGCACATGTTCTTTGTTTCTCTTTCTATTTCTTTATTTTCTTTGATTTCTGTTGTTTTGTTAATATCTTTCACAATGTGTTTTGCTTTTCAGAATATTGTTTAAATGAGAAAACCCTGTGATCATAATTAGGATAGTGAGGGAGCAATTACCTGTAGCTATACGGCTAAATAAAGCTACGCCACTTTGGAGACAATGACAGGATGATTAAAGGTATCAGGTGTCTGACCACACTATGTCCTCACGGTCATATGCATAAAGATACCCTATCATTAGATGGCACACGCAGGTGGTTAGATTGGGGACGCACAATGCCAACCCGCTGGCATGTTTATAAAGCCATAGAGATGGGAGTCAAATGAGGTTCTGAGACAAGGGGTTAAATGCCTCACACAGTGGTACAGGTCAGAGAATGGGTACTCATTGGAAGGGTAGTGTAGAAACAGGCACCTCTTTCACCCATCAAATAAAATGTATTTATGCCAGAGAAATAAATACATCTCAAAAATGTTAACTTGATCCTGTGACTTGTTAACACAGGTATAAACAGATCATTCGTTTGGTACCATTTAAACTTCAATACCAATGTTATTTATGAAACTAATGACCACTCTCATTCATTTACTTATTTTCTAATGTTTTCATGATTAATGTTGGTTGTTTTAATTAATTACAATAAAGGAAACCCTTACATTATCATAATCATTAATGATCATTTTGTAATATTCATTATCACAGTAATAAATACAAAGCAGTTCACTGGAGTTTTTGCAAAAGGGGGTGACCTGAAAATCACCAGGTACATTTTCAGAAGTATCACATCAAGTCCATGCCTGGAGCCATTAAGCTTGATAAATACGTCTGCGTTACCCAAACAGAACTGAGGCAGCACTCCTTATGATGATGAACTTAACTTGTCTGGGTAAAAAAAGACTCAAAGACTCGGAGGCAGCAAACCTGAACTTTGTTGTAAATATGTGTAGTGTCCATGCAATTCATTTGAGCTGCGACGTTGCCAATAAATTCAACCCTTTGGATCAGGGGTAGAGAGGATAGTGGGCGTGGGAGGATAGTGGGTGTGGGAGGATAGTGGGTGTGGGAGGATAGACGGCTTTAGAGAGCGGTTGGCTCTCCCCATAAAACCTGTTGACATCTGACTTCAGCTCTATTCATGACCTGTTATTCTGAGGTGATGGGATGAAATGTTCAACTAGACCGCTTCGGCCAGAAAACGGGATAGCAAGCAATTATTTAAATGCTGCATTTCTCGCTCGCTGAAAAAGGGAGAGAATAAAGGGATGGGTGAGGAAGAGTGTAAAAGTTTTACAGAACACTGGAGAGACGGAGGAAAATAAAATTCTTCCGTCGTTGTTTACACTGGACCCGCCAAATTATGGAGTGTGTGTGTGTTCCATTGGCTTCCACAGGAGCTACATGAGGGTCAACACTGACTTAGGCTTCTGGGGGATATCTGCAGTACACCACAGTCAGAAAATCACTGAAAATGATATTGTTCATCAAAGTATTGATTGCAACAAAATAATTGTGATAATTCTGAATTTGAACATGGCAAATGTTTACTTTCTTTGGTAGGCAAAATACAGAGAAAAGGGAACATTGTCACGGCTGTTTAAAGAAGTGGACCAAGGTGCAGCGTGGTGAGCGTACATTTTCCTTTATTTAAAAAAAATGACACCAACAAAACAACAAACGAGAAACAACCGTGAAGCTAAAGGCTATAGTGCCAACAACATAGACAACTTCCCACAAAGACAGGTGGAAAAAAAGGGCTACCTAAGTATGGTTCTCAATCAGAGACAACAATAGACAGCTACCTCTGATTGAGAACCCCACCCGGCCAAACACAAAGAAATACACAACATAGAACATAGAATGCCCACCCCAACTCACGCCCTGACCAAACCAAAATAGAGACATAAAAAGGATCTCTAAGGTCAGGACGTGACAAACATGCTTTTCAGGCATGGTTAGGGTAAATATAGTTTACTTCACATTCACTTTAGAAATTAAATGGAACGTAGAATTACGGAATTTGACAGTAACCATAATGAAGATAGCTAAGACCAAACAAAAGATGTGAGCCATAATTGAGATTATTCTGTAAATTACTAGATACAGTACATTCGAATGGTCATTCATGCAGCACCAACAGCTGCTCTAGCCCGGCGACATATACATCCAAACAGCAGAGAGATCCATCATCTTTAACATGTGGGGACAGCTGGACACTTACTTTAGGCAGAGTGCTAATTCAAATCAAACATGTTTATCAAGGAAGACACACAAGCACAAATTGCATACTAAAGAAGTCATGGGCTTCACTAAAACCGCTTATTTAAAGCCATGATGCATACATGCGCACACACAAACACACACACATTCTGGGGACAGGTGCTTTATGACCTTAGGGAGGTTATTAATGTGTGTATCGACCTTCACCATGTAGTGGACTTCCTGCTCTCCCAGTCAGTCCAGGAACCTGCCTCAACACAACAATACAACAACTGGACTGTAACCTTTACACAAACCCAACCTTACACTTTACTCCCCCACCGTATCACTGGTCAACCATGCCCAAGCACCAAGCACTCCCTCCCCCTCCCTACAGTACCTCCCTGTTACCTCCCTCCATCCCCTTTCCATCCTTTCCTCCCTCTCTCCCTTCAGAATGAATGACTCTTATCTCTCTCCAAGGGAGACCTTGAACACTACATCTTTCCCCCTAAACCTTAACCAGTATAGAAATGTGCGGCCACTGTTGCACTAGCAGTAAAGCCACGTTGTGGAGTATCCCACATACATTTGAACTTGGGGATCCCAAAGAAAATCACATTCCCAGGGCCTTTTACACAATGGAAGAATTTACACATACTAAAACAGCTACTGTGTGACTCAATGACGCACACACACACACACACACACACACACACACACACACACACACACACACACACACACACACACACACACACACACACACACACACACACACACACACACACACACACACACACACACACACACAAACACACACACACACGTTCAGTAAAGAACATCCAGTAAAGATGAGCAGTAGTCTAAGAGAGTACATCTTGCTCTGCACCACTGAATTCCAAACAGCCCAGTGTTATGACAGAGGTTTACTGATGAATGCCCTTAAACTGGGAGGAGCGCACACACACACACACACACACACACACACACACACACACACACACACACACACACACACACACACACACACACACACACACACACACACACACACACACACACACACACACACACACACATCCCACTGATATCTTCCTCCTTAATGCTGGGTATCCAGATGGGGCTCATCCCTGCCAGAGGACTTCATTTTCACTGTTTATTTCTCTTTATCTGGCCTTTGTTAAGGCCTGCCTACCTCTATTAATAGACTGGGATAGCTACATGTGTTTAGAGAGAGAGATGTGTGTGTATGTGTGTGTGTCCGTACGTGCGTACGTGTATCTGCATGGTTGTGTGTGTGTTTGTGGCCATTGGCCTGTTTCAGAGTTTGAACTTGCTGACCTGTGCAGGTGTGCCTCTCCTCTCCTCAGCCCCGTCCTGCCTGGTCCAGACATCTGTTTGTACACATGAAGAGTTACTGTCAGCCACAGCAGGATGTTTAGTGTCTGGAAGTGTGTGTATGTGCACATATTTTTGCAGCGTGCAATGTGTGTGTTTGTAAGTATGTGTGTGTGTATGTCTGTCTGGTCTGTGTGTTTAGGACCAGCGAACCAAGATAATTTTTGGATGTTTTAATTTGGTGGACGTAAGGGAAATTACTCTCTCTTCATCTCCCTCCATCCTTTGTCCCCTTTGTGTCATGGGAGTCATATGGTCAACTAGGAGGAGTAGTGTGAATTCATTGAAGTTGATGATGTCTCCTATATGCATTGCTACCATCATAATGGCTCAAGAGGGGAAAAACACATTTGAAGCTGAGAAAACGGTGGAACAATTTAATGGGGGGGATGTAGTGAGGAGTAGTTGAGACTAATTTGACCATTGTCTTCCTCTTCACATTTTCCACATTTACCGTGTAGCTCCTTTGATGCCTGGTGGAAGAATGCTGGGTGAGTGAGTGAGTGAGTGAGAGAGAGAGAGAGAGAGAGAGAGAGAGAGAGAGAGAGAGAGAGAGAGAGAGAGAGAGAGAGAGAGAGAGAGAGAGAGAGAGAGAGAGAGAGAGAGAGAGAGAGAGAGAGAGAGAGAGAGAGAGAGAGGAGAGAGAGAGAGAGAGAGAGAGAGAGAGAGAGAGAGAGAGAGAGAGAGAGAGAGAGAGAGAGAGAGAGAGAGAGAGAGAGAGAGAGAGAGAGAGAGAGAGAGAGAGAGAGAGAGAGAGAGTAAGCAGAGAGTGAGTTAGCTCCCTGGGCGTCCTCACTCTGTGTGCGATCATTTGGGTTGATTTGGATTAATGCTTTAATTGGGAAACACACACAGACCGTGAACATCTGCACCCCATAGCTCTCGAGCCGCCAAGACAAACCCTTGCTGCGTCACACTGCCAGACTTCCCTCAGAAACACAGGCACTTAGAGAAAAGGTCTCGTGTGAGAGACACAGGGGCGTAATGACCGTACAGACAGGCTGACCTTTGGGGATGGAATCAGGATCATTATGGTGGCACTGCCAACCCACAGCTAAAATCACACACACACACACACACACATACTACAGTTTCAATTCACACAGATGCCCACTCACACATGCATGTGCATGAACACATACACACATTCACACCGACCATGTCTTACAGAGGACCCCAGTGCCAGAGCAGAATATCTGCACATCTGTTTTCACAGTGGTTTCTCAATGCCACTCTGGCCCGCCCATACAAAAGGAATCCAGCTCTGATTCATTTACAGTTCCCTTAAATGACATTAGCTTGTTAAATGCATTAGCCCTTAAACTTTACAATTTCTATTAAATAATTTCACTGTTTTCATTCCTGGGAACAAGTCTAGTGAAAAAAGACAGTCGGCAAGGAGGCCTGAGGGTTCAAAGGTCAAACAAACATTTTATTTCCAAGATGGCTGCCCATATGGTTAGAGCCAGATGGGGCTGTATGAGGCATGGCTGGTCCCTGGAGCTTCACACACTGGGGCATATAAAAGTTTACAGCAAAGTTTACACATTCCCCATGGACCCGACTGTAATTCTTTATGATACAGTCAAACTGCTGAGGAAGGATATGCTGTCTGGGAGTCTGGCTACAGTCAGCTGTCTGTATCTACACTTAGTGACCAAACATTAGGAACAACTTCTCTTTCCATGACATAGACTGACCAGGTGAATCCAGTTGAAAGCTATGATCCCTTATTGATGTCACCTGTTACACCCACTTCAATCAGCGTAGATGAAGGGGAGGAGACTGGTTAAAGAATCATTTTTTAAGCCTGGAGACAACTAAGACATGGATTGTGTATGTGTGCTATTCAGAGGGTGAATGGGCAAGACAAAAGATGTAAGTGCCTTTGGTAGTTTGGTAGTAGATGCAGGTGGTATGGTAGTAGGAGCCAGGCGCACCGCTTTGAGTGTGTCAAGAACTTCAATGTCGCTGGGTTTTTCACACACAACAGTTGTGTATCAAGAATAGTCCACCACACCAAAGGACATCCAGTCAACATGGGCCAGCGTCCCTGTGGAACGCTTTTGACACCTTGTATTGGTGCAGTTCTGTGGGCAAGGAGGTGCAAATAAATATTAGAAAGGTGTTCCTAATGTTTTGTGCACTCAGTGTATATTAGGAGAGAATGAGGACTTGTCTCCAGGTGTTTCAGTGCACCACAAGAGGGTGGGGCTCCGCCAGTGAATTCTGCTACTAATTCCGTTAATCCAATTGCATGAACAAATCAAACAAATCAAATGGAATTGCTTTCTTGAAAGGTAAATCCAACCAAAAATGTTGGTTATGTAAAGTGCCTTCAGAAAGAATTCACACCCCTTGACCTTTTCTACATTTTGCTGTGTAAAAGCCAGAATTTAAAATGTATTACATTGAGATTGAGTGTCATTGGCCAACACACAATACCCCATAATGGACTTTTGTTTTCAGAAATGTTGACAAATTAATTAAAATTAAAATCTGAAATGTCTGGAGTCAATAAGTATTCAACTCCTTTGTTATGGCAAGCCTAAATAAGTTAAGGGGTAAATAATAATAAGTTTAACAAGTCACATCATAAGTTGCATAGACTCACTCTGTGTGCATTAATAGTGTTCAAACATGATTTTTGAATGACTTCCTCATCTCTGTGCCCCCCACACACAATTATCTGTAACGTCCCTCAGTCGAGCAGTGAATTTCAAACACAGATTCAACCAGAAAGACCACAGAGGTTTTCCAATGCCTCACATAGAAAGGCACCTATTGGTAAAAAAAAGCAGACATTGAATATCCCGATGAGCATGGTTGTCAAGGATTCCCCCGGTACTGCTGCCCTCTCGTCCTGTGTATTTGTTAGAGGTTTTACCTCGCTCTTTTGTTTGGGTTACATCCCTGTGTTTTTGTATATGTGTTTGTTTTGGGCTTCATCCCCGTGCCTTTTCATGGCATGTTGTATATTTTGGGTGGAGTATTAAACCCACCTACTACGAATTCCTGCACCTGTCTCCAATCATTTATACAACATGACAATGGTGAAGTTATTAATTACACTTTGGATGGTGTATCAATACATCCAGTCACTACAAATGTACAGGCGTCCTTCCTACCTCAGTTGCTGAAGAGGAAGGAAACCGCTCAGGGCCAATGGTGACATTAAAACAGTTCCAGAGTTTAATGGCTGTCATAGGAGAACTGAGGACGAATCAACAACGTTGTAGTTACTCCACAATACAAACCTAAATGACAGATTGAAAATAAGGAGGCTTATAAAAATATTCCAAAACATGTATCCTGTTTGCAATAACACTGAATACAAAGTGTTATGTTTTGGGCAAAAACACAACACATCACTGAGTACCACTCTTCATATTTTCAATCGTGGTGGCTGCATCATGTTCTAGCTTGTCATTAGCAAGAACTAGGGAGGTTTTTTAGGATAAAAAAACAGATTAGAGTTAAGCACAGGCAAAATCCTAGAGGAAAACCTGGTTCAATCTGCTTTCCATCAGACACTGGAAGACAAATTTACCTTTCAGTAGGACTCTGAAGACTTATGTAAATGAGATATTTCTGTATTTAATTTTTAATACATTTGCAAAAATATTGAAAAAACGTATGATTATGATTATGGGGTATTGTGTGAGAAATAAACTCAATTTAATCCATTTCTAATTCAGGCTGTAACACTACAAAATGTGGAATAAGTCAAGGGGTATGAACACTTTCTGAAGGCAATGTATGTCGCCGTCTTTTTGACCTCTCCATCTCCTTCTACACCTCTCCTCCTCTGTGGTCTTCTAGTGGTGTATGATGGCATCCACATATCTGTCAGACACAACATGGGAAGACACAACTGAATAACTCTGACACACACCCTTCCATAATCCCATGTTCCACACACACACACACACACACACACACACACACACACACACACACACACACACACACACACACACACACACACACACACACACACACACACACACACACACACACACACACCACTCGTCATCGTTGTCCCTGGTCGCTGGAGCCCCATGGTGCCCATAAAGAGAGGGGCAGTAAATAGTTAAACGGTTAGATGGTAAGTTAGTGGCCTGTCTCTCTAAGTGCATCTGAAACGTTACCTCTGTGGCCACTCATGACCAGGCCTTTCTCTCTTTTACTACAGGCTGCTTTACTAACTCTGTTTGATAGCCAAGCAGTAAGACCACCTGATGCTTTTGTTTCTCAGGCTCTCTCTCACCACCCATGGGTTTGTAAAATGGTTGAAAAGGTTTGGGGGAACTGAGCCGGTTATGTTCTGAACAGAGGGATAGGGTTTTGTTTAAAGCAGGTGACTCTGCACCAACACACACACACTCATACTCAGAGACAATCGTGAGCACGCTGTGTAATGTGAGCACAAATAAGGGTGTGTTTCCTCTGCTACGCTGCCTGTCTATATGAGTCAGAGACCCCAGAGAAATGTGTGTCCATGTGTGGCCCTCATGCCCAGTCCAGACTGGCGACCCCAAATCATGAGGATGACCTCCTTTATCATACCTGTCTATCACAGAGTTCACACCTACTGTACACACACTCCTCTCACTCTCTCGCTCTCTCATAAACACACACTTCTGATAAAACAACATACAGTGTGAAAGCCTGTTAACACGCACGAGGCAAACAGGAGACAGAGAGAAGAGAGTCAGGTGTCAAGGCCTGAGCCTCAGAGCCGCAGGCCAAGAAATCAGACCTTGTGGACGGAGATTAATACAGCAGAAAGTCTGGGCTTTGGAAGTGACCACAGCATCCAGACTATATTACAACTAGCCTTGGACAGGCACACACAGAGGGAACGGCTTCTCTCACCCAGTCTGACTGCCAAGTCAGCTCTCCCCTCTGCTCCCTGTACGGTTTCACTCCACAGCCCTGTACGGTTTCACTCCACAGCCCTGTACGGTTTCACTCCACAGCGTTTGATCATATGAGCCTGTCACACACTCACATCACTGCATCTAATCAACAGCGAAAGGAATAATATGCATACTGTATGCGTGCACATACGCATGCCCGTACGCATGAAGACACAGATTCTTGCATGCATACACACATACCTCTCAGTCAGCTGGGCTGTCCCACACCAATGCAGAGTTGAGATGGCGCCGACAGAGATGGTCGCCTCGCTTCACGTTCTTAAGAAACTATGCAGTATTTTGTTTTTTTATGTATTATCTCTTACATTACTCAATAAATTGGATGCAGTCTATCACAGTGCCATCCGTTTTGTCACCAAAGCCCCATATACTACCCACCACTGCGACCTGTACACTCTCGTTGGCTGGCCCTCGCTTCATACTCGTCGCCAAACCCACTGGTTCCAGGTCATCTACAAGACCCTGCTAGGTAAAGTCCCCCCTTATCTCAGCTCGCTGGTCACCATAGCAGCACCTACCTGTAGCACGCGCTCCAGCAGGTATATCTCTCTAGTCACCCCCAAAACCAATTCTTCCTTTGGACGCCTCTCCTTCCAGTTCTCTGCTGCCAATGACTGGAACGAACTACAAAAATCTCTGAAACTGGAAACACCTATCTCCCTCACTAGCTTTAAGCACCAGCTGTCAGAGCAGCTCATAGATTACTGCACCTGTACATAACCCATCTACAATTTAGCCCAAACAACTACCTCTTTACCTACTGTACTTATTTATTAATTTATTTTGCTCCTTTGCACCCCATTATTTCTGTCTCTACTTTGCACTTTCTTCCAATGCAAACCAACCATTCCAGTGTTTTTTTAGTTTTTATTTTACTTGCTGTGTTGTACTCACTTCGCCGCCTTTTTATATTTTTATTTATTTATACATATATCTGTTTGCCTTCACCTCCCTTATCTCACCTCACTTGCTCACATTGTATATAGACTTATTTTTTTTCACTGTATTATTGACTATATGTTTGTTTTTACTCCATGTGTAACTATGTGTTGTTGTATGTGTCGAACTGCTTTGCTTTATCTTGGCCAGGTCGCAATTGTAAATGAGAACGTGTTCTCAATTTGCCTACCTGGTTAACCTGTTGGGGATGGGGGCGCTGTTTAGACTATTTATGCTAATTTGGCTAATTTTTTAAACGGCTTCCCACAAAATCCTTGATCGTACAATATGCATATTATTATTATTATTGGATAGAAAACAGTCTATAGTTTCTATAGGAGTTGACATTTTGTCTCTAAGTGGAACAGAGCCCATTCTACAGCAATTTCCCTGACATGGAGTCAGATTTGAGAAATGTTGGCCACTTTTCTGAAGTCAGTTAAAAGGGCACTGTCGTTGCTAGGACTATACGGACACTTCTTACGTCTTCCCCTGGATGCCTTTACGTGATGACGATTCCAATGGGGTCGATTGCGCGTTCACAGGCCCTACAAATGAAAAAAACCTTTAGCTAGCAAGTCTTTTCTTGCTGCGTAACGCGCGTGGAAGACACCGACCCTCTCCTGTTCCAAGCGTTAGTTTAGCCTGTTATATTTCTCCGGTCATCTTTTCACTCGTTATAGGAGTTAAAAACATCATAAGGTAGTTAATTTAAAGCGTTTTATAGCAATTTATATCCGTTTAGTGCGATTTTGGGACATTTATTTTTGCAACGATGTGAAAAGTTGGGCACGCTTTTCAGTTCATCCCGAACGCAGTTGACATTTCCACATGGCAAGAGGACAGCTTTCCACCAAAAGACGATTTCTCCCAAGAAAGGATCCTTTGCCCAAGATACTGATGGAAGAACAGCTCAAGGTAGGACATTTTTATTATGATAAATCGTGTTTCTGTCGAAACATTTTAGTGGCTTAGGACGCCATGTTTTTTGACGTAGCTTCGCTTGGCGCAAACTGTATTGAAAAGTAAGGATAAATTAAAAAATGTAATAACGCAATTGTATTAAGAATTAAATTGTCTATCAATCCCTGTCCACCCTGTATTTTTTAGTCACGTTTATGAGTATTTATGTATAAGAGTAGATCACTGTCTAAGTGGCGCAAGGACATTTTCTTTACCAGCTTGTCTACATTTCACATTGTCTAACCATGATTTTGGTGGCTAAATATAAACATTTTCGATCAAACTGTATATGCATGTTGTAATGTGATGTTACAGGAGTGTCATCGGAAGAATTCTGAGAAGGTTAGTGAAAAAATTAATATCTTTTGGCGATGTTGACTTTTATCGCTCACTTTGGCTAGAATCAATGCTGGGCTGCTAATTGCTATGTGCTAAGCTAATATAACGATTTATTGTGTTTTCGCTGTAAGACACTTAGAAAATCTGAAATATTGTCTGTATTCACAGGATCTGTGTCTTTCGATTCGTGTATGCTGTGTATTTTTACGAAATGTTTGATGATTAGTAGTTAGGTAAACACGTTGCTCATTGTAATTATTCTAGTCCATTTGTGATGGTGGGTGCAATTGTAAACTATGAAGTCTACCTGAAATATGCACTTTTTTCTAACAAAACCTATCCCATACCATAAATATGTTATCAGACTGTCATCTAATGAGTTTTTTTGTTGGTTAGGGGCTATAAATATCTTAGTTTAGCCGAATTGGTGATGGCTACTGGTGTTGGTGGACAAATAAAAGATGGTGGATTATGCTAATGTGTTTTTAGGTAATAGATGTACATCTTTACATATTGTGTCTTCCCTGTAAAACATTTTAAAAATCGGAAATGTTGACTGGATTCACAAGATCTGTGTCTTTCATTAGCTGTATTGGACTTTAATGTGTGAAAGTTAAATATTTTAAAAAAATATTTTTTTTGAATTTCGCGGCACTGGTTTTTCAGTGGGGGGGGGGGGGGTGTGCCGCTAGCGCCACGCTGATCCTAGACAGGTTAAATAAAGGTTAAATAAATAAATAAATAAAAAAACATTGTTACCCCAGGAAATCTTAAGTCTTATTACATACAGCCGGGAAGAACTATTGGATATAAGAGCAACGTCAACTTACCAACATTACAACCAGGAATACGACTTTCCCGAAGCAGATCCTCTCTTCAGACCACCATCCAGGACAATGGACCTAATCCCAGCAGCTGACCGAAAACAACGGCGACGCAGAAGGGGCAGACGGAGCGGTCTTCTGGTCAGGCTTCGGAAACGGGCACATCTCTCTCCGGTCCCGAGTATAACACTCGGCAACGTCCAGTCTCTTGACAACAAGGTAGACGGAATTTGAGCGAGGGTTGCCTTCCAGAGTGACATCCGAGATTGTAACATTCTCTGTTTCACAGAAACATGGCTCTCTCGAGATATGTTGTCGGAATCGGTTCAGCCACTGGGCTTCTCCATGCATCACGCCGACAGAGATAAACACCTCTCTGGGAAGAGGAAGGGCGGGAGTGTATGCTTCATGATTAACAACTCATGGTGTAATCGTAACAACATACAGGAACTCAAGTCCTTCTGCTCACCTGACCTAGAATTCCTTACAATCAAATGACGGCCATTCGACCTACCAAGAGAATTCTCGTCAGTTATAGTCACAGCAGTGTACAACCCCCCTCAAGTGAAAACCAAGACGGCCCTCAGGGAACTTCACTCGACTCTATGTAAACTGGAAACTATATATCTGGAGGCTGCATTTATTGTAGCTGGGGATTTTAACAAAGCAAATTTGAGAACAATGCTACCTAAATTTTATCAGCATATTGATTGCACGACAGGTAGGGCTAATACTCTTGACCCCTGCTACTCTAACTTCCGCGATGCATACAAAGCCCTCCCCCGCCCTGCCTTCGGCAAATCCGACCACGACGCCATCTTGCTCGTCCCAGCTTATAGGCAGAAACTCAAACAGGATATACCAGTGATGAGAACCATTCAACGCTGGTCTGACCAATCGGAAGCCACGTGTCAAGATTGTTTTGATCACGCGGACTGGAATATGTTCCGATCAGCCTCAGAGGACAACATTGACCTATACGCTGACTCTGTGAGTGTGTTTATAAATAAGTGCATTGGAGACGTCGTACCCACTGTGACCATTAAAACCTACCCTAACCAGAAACTGTGGATTGATGGCGGCATTCACGTAAAACTGAAAGCGCAATCCACTGCATTTAACCATGTAAAGAGGTCTGGAGATATGGCTGAATATAAACAGTGTAATTATTCCCTCCGCAAGGCAATCAAACAAGCGTAATGCCGGTACAGGGACAAGGTGGAGTCACAATTCAACGGCTCAAACACGAGACGTATGTGGTCTACAGGAAATCATGGACTACAAAAACAAAAACAGCCACATCACGGACACCGACGTCATGCTTCCAGACAAACGAAACACCTTCTTTGCCCACTTTGAGGATAATACAGTGCCACCATCGCAGATCTCTAACAAAGACTGCGCCTCCCCCCTCTCCTTCTCAGTGGCTGACGTGAGTAACCTTACACCTTACACCGCCACCTTACCGGCCACCCTAGACCCACTTCAGTTTGCATACCGCCTCAACAGGTCCACAGATGACGCAATCACCATCACACTGCCCTATCCCATCTGGACAAAAATAATACCTATGTAACAATGCTGTTCATTGACTACAGCTTAGCATTCAACACCATAGTACCTTCCAAGCTCATCATCAAGCTGGAGGCCCTGGGTCTCAACCCCTCCCTGTGCAACTGGGTCCTGGACTTTCTGACTGGCCACCCCCAGGTGGTGAAGGTAGGAAACAACATCTGCACTTCGCTGACCCTCACCACTGGGGCCCCACAAGGGTGTGTGCTCAGCCCTCTCCTGTACTCCCTGTTCACCCACGACTGCTTGGCCAATCATCAAGTTTGCAGACTACACAACAGTAGTGGGCTTGATCACCAACAACGACGAGACAGCCTACAGGGAGGAGGAGAGGGCACTCGGAGTGTAGTGTCAGGAAAACAACCTCTCACTCAATGTCAACAAAGCAAAGGAGATGATCGCGGACTTCAGGAAACAGCAGAGGGAGCACCCCCCTATCCACATCGAAGGGACAGCAGTGGAGAAGGTGGAAAGTTTTAAGTTCCTGGGCGTACACATTATAGACAAACTGAAATGGTCCACCCACACAGACAGTGTGGTGAAGAAGGCGCAACAGTGCCTCTTCAACCTCTGGAGGCTGAAGAAATTTGGCCTGTCACCCAAAACCCTGACAAACTTTTAGAGATGCACATTCAACAGCATCCTGTCGGGCTGTATCACAGCCTGGTACGGCAACTGCACCGCCCTCAACCGGAATGCTCTCCAGAGGGTGGTGCGGTCTGCACAACGCATCACCGGGGGCAAACTACCTACCCTCCATGACAACTATAGCACCCCATGTCACAGGGAGGCCACAGAGATCATCAAGGACAACAACTACCCGAGCCACTGCCTGTTCACACCGCTATCATCCAGAAGGCGAGGTCAGTACAGGTGCATCAAAGCTGGGACCGAGAGATTAAAAAACAGCTTCTATCTCAAGGCCATCAGACTGTATAATAGACATAACTAACTCAGAGAGGCTGCTGCCTACACTGAGACCCAATCACTGGACACTTTAATAAATGGATCACTAGTCACTTTAACTTTTTAGGGATAGGGGGCAGCATTTTCACTTTGGATGAATCACGTGCCCATAGTGAACTGCCTCCTACTCTGTCCCAGATGCTAATATATGCATATTATTATTACTATTGGATAGAAAACACTATGAAGTCTCTAAAACTGTTTGAATTATGTCTGTGAGTATAACAGAATTCATATGGCAGGCAAACTTCCAAACAGGAAGTGGAAATTCTGGGGCTGGTTGATGTTAAACTCATCGTCTATTCACATCCCAGTAAGATATGGATCTGTTCACACTTCCTACGCCTTCCACTAGATGTCAACAGTCAGTAGAACGTGGAATGAAGCCTCTAGTATGATGTGGGGCCGGATGGCAGCTATTTGAGTCAGTGGTCTGGCAGAATGCTAGTTCCTGGTCACGCGCGCTAGTCATGATATGGCCATGTGTTCCATTACTCTGTAGACAAAAACGAATGCTCCGGTTGGAACTTTATTGGATATATATGATAACAACATCCTGAAGATTGATTCTCTACTTACTTACTTACTTATTTGACCAGATTTTTGGACCTGGAATATAACTATTTTTTTTATTTTTTTTTATCCCCTTTTCTCCCCAACTTCGTGGTATCCAATCGCTAGTAATTACTATCTTGTCTCATCGCTACAACTCCCGTACGGGCTCGGGAGAGACGAAGGTCGAAAGCCATGCGTCCTCCGAAGCACAACCCAACCAAGCCGCACTGCTTCTTAACACAGTGCGCCCCCAACCCGGAAGCCAGCCGCACCAATGTGTCGGAGGAAACACCGTGCACCCGGAGACAAGGATATCCCTACCGGCCAAACCCTCCCTAACCCGGACGACGCTAGGCCAATTGTGCGTCGCCCCACGGACCTCCCGGTCGCGGCTGGCTGCGACAGAGCCTGGGCGCGAACCCAGAGACTCTGCTGGCGCAGCTAGCACTGCGATGCAGTGCCCTAGACCACTGCCCCACCCGGGAGGCCCCTGAATATAACTTTTTGAAGTTTTCGTCCGAGTTCGCCTGGACCGGCGCCAGCGTTTGGACATGTGAACTAAACTTGCTAGCAAAAGTAGCTAATTGGACACTAGTAATGGACATTATCGAACAAAACAACGATTTATTGTTGAACTAGGATTCCTGGCACTGCATTCTGATGAAAGATCATCAAAGGTAAGGGAATATTTATGATGTAATTTCGTATTTCTGTTGACTCCGACATGGCGGAGAAATGTTGTGTATTTCTGAGCGCCGTCTCAGATTATTGCATGGTATGCTTTTTCCGTAAAGTTTTTTTAAATCTGACACAGCGGTTGCATTAAGAACAAGTGTATCTTTAATTATATGTAAAACATGTATCTTTCATTAAAGTTTATGATGAGTATTTCTGTTATTTGACGTGGTTCTCTGTAATTACTCCGGATATTTTGGAGGCATTTCTGAACATGGCGCCAATGTAAACCGAGATTTGTGGATATAAATATGCACATTATCTAACAAAACATAAATGTATTGTGTAACATGATGTCCTATGAGTGTCATCTGATGAAGATTATCAAAGGTTAGTGATTCATTTTATCTCTATTTCTGCTTTTGTGACTGTATCTTTGGCTGGGAAAAATGGCTGTGTGTTTTTGGATTTGGTGGTGATCTAACATAAATATATGTTGTGTTTTCGCTGTAAAATATTTTAAAAATTGGACACGGTGGGTAGATTAACAAGATGTTTATCTTTCATTTGCTGTATTGGACTTGTTAATGTGTGAAAGTTAAATATTTCTAAAAAATATTTTGGAATTTCCTGCGCTGCCTTTTCAGCGGAATGTTGGGGGGAGGTTCCGCTAGCGGAACGTGTGTCCTAGAAAGGTTAAACAACGTCACTTTAAATAATGCCGCTTTAATAATGTTTACATATCTTACATTACTCATTACTCATATCACATGTGTATACTGTATTTTCTACCATCTACTGCACCTTGTCTATGCCGCTCGTCCATTGCTCATCCATACACTTATATATACATTGTCACGTTTCTGACCTTATTTCCTTTGTTTAGTCTTTATTTAGTTGGTCAGGACGTGAGCTGGGTGGGTATTATCTATGTTGTCTGTTTCTATGTGGGGTTTCTGGTTTGGCCTGATATGGTTCTCAATCAGAGGCAGGTGTCAGTCATTGTCTCTGATTGGGAACCATATTTAGGTAGCCTGTTTTGTAGTGTGTTTGGTGGGTGATTGTTCCTGTTCGTGTGTTCATCTGGTCTGTGTTCACTAGTTCGGGACTGTAGCGTCTTCGGTTCTTTCCGTCAGTTTGTTGTTTTTGTTCGTTGTTTAAGTAGCCTATTAAAATATGGATTATCATCACGCTGCAGTTTGGTCCTAATCTCTTTCACCCGAAGACAGCCGTTACATACATATTCTCATTCAACCCTTTAGATTTGTGTGTATTAGGTAGTTGTTGGGGAATTGTTAGATTACTTGTTAGATATTACCGCACTGTTGGAACTAGAAGCACAAGCATTTCGCTACACTTGCATTAACATCTGCTAACCATGTGTATGTGACCAATACAATTTGATTTTATTTTATTTGACTCTTACACACACATACACACACACACACTCTCCTAACCTAACCCTAACCTGGGTTCATGTCCCAGTAGGTCTGCCAATCAGAACTCTGTGTTGTTTAGGATAATTAAACCTGTCACCTCAGACACGAATGGGAACCAACAGCACAACAAACACATCAAAGACAGGAAAAGAGGCAGCAACGGTTTGAGAGTCAATAAGGAGTTCATGGAGCAAAGACCTTGAGATGTTTATTCTTCACAGTGAAACGCTCTACGGACTCTGGATCTGTTGTAGGAGATCAGGGTCCCCTATCAAAACAACTTGAGGGTGTTCAATATGGTGAAGACGAGAGAGAGAAAGAGAGAGAGAGGGAGAGAGAGAGAGAGAGAGAGAGAGAGAGAGAGAGAGAGAGAGAGAGAGAGAGAGAGCAAAACAGAGGTCTCTGACAACTTCATGACAGTTTAATGGCTGCCCTTCTCTCCCACAGTGTAACCACTTCTCTCCACACAACTACAGCAAGCCATGTCTACTACCCTTAGTTCCCTCTGAGGGGAACGTAGGAGAGCCCACCCCGAACCTCACTGTACCCCTCTCTGGGGCTGGGCTTCATAAACCCCTCTCCCTCTCTGGGGCTGGGCTTCACTCCATAAGTGTAAAAATGTAGCATACCATTACATGCCTTGTTAGAGGGAATGTTTACAACACATCTGAAACCAGACAGATTTGGAATAATCACAATATGGGGAAATTACCACCTCTTTCTAAGCTCCCGTCCTCAGCAGCAACACATTCAATAACTGAAATAATTTTCTCTTGGTTTGTTTAGTTTTCCTGGCTGGGCTTGGGGCCAAGGGCATGCCTGCTGTTCCAGTGAAGCGGCTAGCACTGTCTGATTAGGGCCATCATTAACTTAATGATGCGGCCTGAGTTCCGCCGTAATGGATTGACTTGGAGGATGAGGGAAAATATACAGTTAGAGAGGAGAGTCGGCGTTGAAATTTCACCGTCTGTCTGTCCGTCTGTACGTCTGTCTGTCTGTCCGTCTCTCTGTCTCTCTGCCTGTGTGTCTGTTCTCTGTGGTCAGCAGCAGTGTCCCCCTCATCCACCAGAGAGAGGAGACAGAGAGGAGGGCCCTAAGTGTAAACAGTCTAGTGGGCGAAATTACAGGTGTCAAAAAGAGGCAGACGGAGGCGGTTAGTCTGTGCCCATTTCCTCTCCTAACAATATGCTACCCGAAGGCTTGAGTGCCCGCTGTGTTGTCAATGGAGGCTTGATTAATGATCAACACCTTAAGAACAGGAACAAATCCACCCTCACCTTATATAACTTAAGTCAACACATAGGCAATGGTAGATCACAAAAGTCCACATATTAACAGGAAAAAAGAAGGTAATCCCTTTACATACCATTAAGACTTTTAATTAAAAATAACTAAATGCACAGTCAACCAGTCAAACCTCTTCTAGCAATATGAAAAAAGTTTGAGGATATTGATCATGTGTTACCATGAGTCCAAATGCACTGAGAGAGTTTGTTACTGTATATTACCATATTAATGTCTGTATTTACGTATGTGTAGGTCCTTTGAGAGGTTTACATAGTAGAGCTAATAGGATAACTCAGGCAGGACGAGGAGCAACAAACTTAGAAACAGGTGTTTATCTTGTCAAAGCTGTTGTGAATAGTCGACCTCTAACCCCTGTTTCTGAGCCAAATGAGAAATATAAAGGAGAAGTAGGAGTAATAACAGTCAGTCTGCAGGGGTAAACACACAGGCCTTACAGTGTATGAACAGCAATTATACACACAGGAAAGGTCAGGAGGAAGATGAGTCATTTCACAGGCATTTCCCAGAATGCTTCACTTCCCCTCTCCCGTGCCCTTCGGCAGCCCTCATTGGAGAGTGGGAGAGAGGGAGAGTGGGAGATGAAGAAAGAGAGAGTGGCAAAGTGAGAGAGCGAAAGGGAGAGCGAGAAGAAGAGGGATAGAGGCAGAGAAACTGTAAGCTGGGGTCCCTAGTGGTCTGTGGGGGGCTAGGAGCCCCTCTGTGTGGGGTCTGTGCAGCGCTGGGGTCTGGTTATTGATTTTCAGGCATGAAGCAGGAATATTGTCCAATGTTTACTCTGTTTGCCAAGCCTCTCCACACCCAGCCTCCTCCCTTTACACACCGGCCTCAGACACTCTAGCGCTTCAATCATACAAAAACATATAACAAAAATCTATCCCTCTCTCTCACATACAACATAACCGCCTACACACACACACACACACACACACACACACACACACACACACACACACACACACACACACACGCACACACACACACACACACACACACACACACACACACACACACACACACACACACACACACACACACGCACACGCACACGCACGCACATGCTCACACACACACACACACACACACATATTGCCACAGTTAGCCTCTCACATTGGTCAAGGAGAGGAATCATTTGGAGAGCAGGGAGGAATCCTGAAACGTCAGGCTAATCAGGGCTGGTGTTCAGCATGCAAGTGAATACAGATGTGAGAACTTTTTAGACACTTTGATTTGAATTACAGAATGTACTACCAGACACACACGTCTGTGAGCAGCACCGGGCTAAAAATAACACCATCGAGCCTCACCTTGAGCATGATAACATCACACAATTCTAAAACAACACACGTGTACACACACATTCGTATACACACATTCATACCCACGTATATAAGCATGCAATCATACACACAGATACACACACCACCACCACCAGCCCAATGTCTACATAATAATCCATCATATTCCGTTTCTCTTTACGATGGGGGAGATCATTTAACACTGAAGCGATGGTTACTCCCTCATAAGAACCCTCTTACAGGAACATGAAAGCAGCAAGAAGGAAGACAGGATGCTGCCACAACACTCAAAGAACCTGCTGAAAAATGTGTGGCCACTCCACACATACCAGGGGCCAGAAATAACACTGGTTGGTCTGTGAGGTGGGAGAAAATATTTCATGTTCATACTTCCACACATTTCACACTGTGTGTGTGTGTGTGTGTGTGTGTGTGTGTGTGTGTGTGTGTGTGTGTGTGTGTGTGTGTGTGTGTGTGTGTGTGTGTGTGTGTGTGTGTGTGTGTGTGTGTGTGTGTGTGTGTGTGTGTGTGTGTGTGTGTGTGTGTGTGTGTGTGTGTGTGTGTGTGTGAGAGAGAGAGAGAGAGAGAGAGAGAGAGAGGGAGAGAGGGAGAGTCAGCCTGGCAAGCAGCTCACAGACTGCCAGCCTTCTCAGGCGTGACTGTAGTGAAGTAGTGTTGTATTGATCTAGTCACACACCACGGCCCACATCTCTCAGACTGGTCTAATTCACTCTGACACGGTGTGGTCATCAAACAGAGTTTTAATGGTAGAATCATGAAATGTCCAGAGGGCAGGACATTGAGTGAGATGTCCTACAGCAAATAGGATATGAATCATACCAACGTAGCTTCTCATCATATCTGTCCACTTTTGTTTTCCTTTTTCTAATCAAGAATGCAGGCGTGCACACACACACACACACACACACACACACACACACACACACACACACACACACACACACACACACACACACACACACACACACACACAAACACTCCGAAATGTAAAAACAATCTCTTTTAGAAGCTGGGTGGTAAATTAGGCTAAGCCAGAGAGTCTCTCTCCAGAGTAATCTCCTAGTTGTGGAGGGTTGGGGAGAGCAGGGGCAGGCCAGTGTTGCTGTGGCCAGAGGGCTGAGGGGCAGATCTGGGGCTGGGCTGATAATGAGAGGGGGGATCAGGGAGAGTTATGGAGGTCTTAACACCCTGTCCCCCCAGGGTCATACTGAACTGCTGGTGGTCAGACACCACACACCACAGACCCTAGTGCGTGATTTATTGATTATATGATTCAGGACTGATTTATTTATAATTCATCTATGTTACACTCTTAGAATAAATATGCTATCTAGAACCTAAAATGGTTATCCTATGGGGACAGCCGAAGGACACTTTTGAGTGTATCGTCCTCTGGGAAACAATTGTCACTGTTTCCCAGAGTCCTTGAATCAAAACAGACACAAGCTAAACCTCTGGGCTGTATCTGCTTTGGGAGTGGACATCAAATCAAACTTTATTTGTCACATGCGCTGAATACAACAAATGTAGACTTTACCGTGAAATTAGTACTTACAAGCCCTTAACCAACAGTGCAGTTCAAGAAGAAGAACATATTTACCAGGTAGACTAAAAGAAAAAGTCACAATATGTCGTACACCCAGGTAGGGTGACTCTGGTGGGGGCCAGCAGACCATAGGCTGCCCCGAGGTCATGAGACCCACTCAGCACTCATCCGTTGAGACCTGGCTGTAGCTCTGCAGGTTAGCTGGCAGGCTGGGTGGCTGGCTGGGTGGTGGTCAGAGAGTTATGGAGGTTTAACCTGGTGTTGTGGTGGTCAGACCTGAGGCTGTGTTGTTAACATGCTCAGACAACAGACTGACGATACTCAAAGTAAATCACTCCCCTGGCACCAGTGACAAAAGTTAGGCTGTCAGTCCCCCAGTCCCTTCTTTAATCACTCTATTCACCTCTCTTCATCAACTTCAACTCTACCCATGCAGAGACACACACACACACACTACTCCAGCCAAGTCAAACAGGGCTGCACCATTGAGCATGTTTACCCTCCCACTCATGGATCTGAAGCTGTAGTAACTAAGACCTGGCTCTACCACCTCCCTCTCCTCCTCCAGACCAATGGCCACACACACACACACACACACACACAAACACACACAAACACAAACACACGCACACACGCACACACCCACGCACGCAAGTACTCATGCACGCACACACGCACACTCACACACACACAAACTCACACACACACTCTCATCCAAATCCCAGCCCAAGTAAACCAACACCCCTTGTTCTCTCATCGTTAGTCCTTGGCTCCTCTGGGTCAACAACATCTCTCTGTGTGCCATTCAGAGAGAGAGGAGAAAGTCCTGAGGGGTGCCATTTTATTTTCCTTAAGGGCTAGCCAACCTCCTGTACAGTGAGACGTATTAGCAGAGCTGGGCCTAATTTGGACTGGCACAAAGAAAATAGGAACAGTGGAACGTGTTTGAACACGAGAGAGAAGAGGGTCAGTTTTACAAGGTGAGGGAGCCAGGATGAGGCAAGCGTGGATTGTCTTACCATTACTATTCTAACTCTAGGCAGAGTACAGCCACGTAGGTTGATGAAAAGATCAATTGGAGGAGATTAAAAAGCTATTTGATCCTTCTGAGATTGATTTAATGACCTGTTTAACACAAACAAATATCGTCTGCGCTTAAAATAGGAGCGCTGTGATCAAGAACAGAGCTTCTCTGTCATAATGGCTTTGATTTCACTTGTAAAGCACTCTAACACAATACAGAAGAGTAGCGATGCAGAATAAAATCCTACATAGAATGTCTCGCACAACAAAGGGATGAACACAGAATTCCACTGCTAAAGACTCCCAGCCGAAGTTCATCAATGTTTCCTTGGCGACTGATACATAACACAGCAGACAAAACATGAGCGGGACTTGTTTTCTTCGTGTGTGTGTGAGAGAGAGCGTGTGTCTGCGTGTGTGTGCGTACGTGAGTGTGTCCGTATGTCTCCCATTATGGGTGTACTTTGACAATCGAAAAACCCTGACTGCTTGCCATTGCTTTATTTATTTTTCTAACTTTCATCTGCAGGCCACTTCCAATCTTCCTTACCAGACAAACCTCTTCTGTCAGTCCCAGAGGTGTCATTAAGGATGGATCCCCATGTTTCACCAGACACATGAAAGGGCCTATGGCTGTCTGACTGTCTGACTGACTGTCTATGTGGTTGTCTCTGTCTGACTGTCTGTTCTTCACAACACCTGTTCCTAGAACTGAAAATGTGACTCACATTGTCCCACACAATTTGAGCTGAAGTTTCCCCATTCAATAGATAAAGGATAACACACACAAACGCGGTCTACTGGCCTGGTTGGTGGGCTTGCCTGTGTTTCAATGGGGTACAGTAGGCTGGGCTGGGGGTGGAGGGCAGATCAAAATAACGGGCTAACTACAGAACGGATCACTTTCCAACACAACACGCTCCCAGACGTCTGAGGATAACACACAACCACCCATACTGGAGATTCACTTCAACAAGGTCTTTCATCAGTCTTCATCAGATCAGCTCTCAACATTCATTCACACAAGACTATGTGAGAGGTGTAGGCTGTTATGTATGGCTGTGTTGTTGTTGTGGTATTTTAACTAGCTGTCATTAACGGGGTTCTAACACAGACAGCACAAAGCAACTGGAGCCTTCTGTATTTCTACATCCTTGAGCGTAGTAGGCTACTATTTATTCAGTATTAGAGGCCAGAATGATAAATTAAGCAAAAAGGGAACTCCACTCATATCTGATTCGAGATAGCGGCCTGAAGGGGCTCCTGTGTTTATCCCAACTCTAATTATTTCTCCTGATGCTAAAACGTTTTCTAATGAAGCGTATCCACTTAACCAAGACGAGCAAACAGTTCAGGTCTCCACTATAGACCTTGTTCAGGTTCTATTTTCCCCCTACACGCTACAAAACCAATAAATGTCCAAATCCTGCCATAATAAATAACTACAGTGTAAACACTGATCCGCTCTACGTTCTCCTCTCCTGAGGAGAAATTCACCAGAAGCAGACGTTTAAAGTGTGTTTGAATTTGTGTGCTTTCCGTGACCTTTTTGGACTGCGAAAAAAGGAGTTATACCAAGGTAGTGGAATCCAACCCCTCACTGATCACATGTCCTGAGATGTTTGCAGCCACAGGTCGTTTATGATCATCGTACATCACACTGCATTAATGTGGGAACAGGATGCACAGCCAAGTCTTCATACTGTTTAAAAGGAGGGAAGGGTTTGTAGTTCTACTCCGTTCAGTAAGATACGTATTAGGGACTGTGGGCTGCAGATGTCTACTGGTGTGAGAGGGCAGAAGGTCAGTACCTTAGACAGGTCCTAGTGGTAATAGAGTTCATGTAAACATGGGACCACCAGAATGTTTCATTAGTGTTGAATTTATTCCAGCCTATGTTTATCTTATAGCCCAAACACATTTGCGGAAAGACAGGGAATTTATCGTCAGATCCTTAAGTGTCTCTTTCCCCCAGTTAGACAAAAATACTAGAGAACGAGGAGGAAGCCAGGGACCACTGACGTGCAATTCATTAAATTAGACACGTAAACAAATACACACTTTGCACGCACACACAACCAGGGAAAAGCCCATGGTGGTATTTTAAAACATATGCATGTACTGTATGTTGTCTTATTCACATATTTTTCAGTGTTTTTGTTTTGCTTGTTCGGAGTTCACAAAATACAAACCTAAACTGAAATGAACAATAATTTGTGTTCAAATGAGTAATTACCTGTAAATTATTCACTTTATTTAGTACACAGTATACATTAAAAAAAGGCCATTACTTTTCTAAGGAGGGAATGCATTAATGACGTTATCTACAATTCCGTATCACCAAATCTCTTTTAATGAAACCAACTCCTAGTCTGCCTGCCCACCTGCACTCTTCCCCACCGGTGGTACTTCAACATATCACTCATTATAGTGGTTCGGAATTAGCAAGAATATTCTTTACCTCTTATCCCAGATGTTCATCCTCAACACCCTCCTCTCTCATTGGCTCGTTAAAAGCCATGTGTAGCCGTGCTTAGCAGTGTGTTGCACCTACACCGACGATCCTACATGAAACATCTGCCACTTGACTGATTCCTGAATCAAATCGGCCATAGCAACAGAATGAGCTGGGGCTTTTAAAAGAGCCGTTTTGTCCTAATACATGGCCCATTGCCAAATGGCCAATCATCAAATGAACCCTGCCTCCAGAAGAGAAACCTGGCAGGGACCTCCTGAATAGTGTCACAGTGCTCTCTCTGCTTTCTCACTGTCTCCAGTCAGGACACACTCAGCATGTCCGCTGTGGCACCACTGTGTTTACCTCTGGGGTATACAGACAGATGCAGGCCAGCCGGACAGGCAGAGCTTCAGGCCATAGCTGCCAACCTGGGTGAGAACAGGAGACCCAGGCTGCTGCCTCACAGAATTTGCAGGGGGTTTTCCTACATAATATGTTGTAAACATTCCCTTGGGGGAAATAAAGTTGTAAGATTTCTAAGATAGAAGATTAAAATAGGCTTGGGCTTCGTTTTAAGAAATGACTAGTGAAATAAAGAGCTACCATTACAGGGGAGTATTCCATGTTGTTACTGTATGGATATAATATGTCATCGTGGTTGCATTTGTCTTCTCTCACAGAGACCCAAGTGTAGCCATAAACTCAGTGGTGGACAGACACACAGATTCTCCTGGTCACTAAGGTCCACTGTGGAAAAGAATACAAATATAAACACACTGTCTTACACACATTCAAAAAACACAAAACTATGTTTTTTTACAGGACTCAAAAAATAAACACTTATCCCAAGTCTTTAATTATAATGAACTGTGGTGAGCCTGATTACTTAATAATATGGTGATAAACACAACTATCAATCAAGCCGCCTGACAGCCCTTAGAATTCAGGAGAGACTGTCCAAAATAAGAGCTGCTGACTCTCTCATTGTGGCCGTGTGTGTGTGTGTGTGTGTGTGTGTGTGTGTGTGTGTGTGTGTGTGTGTGTGTGTGTGTGTGTGTGTGTGTGTGTGTGTGTGTGTGTGTGTGTGTGTGTGTGTGTGTGTGTGTGTGTGTGTGTGTGTGTGTGTGTGTGTGTGTGTGTGTGTGTGTGTGTGTGTGTGTGTGAGAGAGAGAGAGAGAGAGAGGTGGAGACACTGGTCAGTGATGATGTTCTCCTCTCCAATATAAGGATGAAAGAAAGTAACAGAGGATGAATTGTCAGCTCAGAGCACATATTTATTTACAGAGTAAAACTAACAGGGGCACTTGCTCAAAAACAACAATTGCGCAATCACACAAGCCCACGGTGTGGAAGGCTACAGCGTGACGGTAGGCCAGGACATTGTATTTTAATCACAGGCGTTGGCCACAGTTGCATACTCATTTCAGTTTCAACAGTTTCAAGAGCTCAATGTAAGTTCAAGATTAAAACAATGTATTTGGGAGTGCAGAGATTTCTCCTTCAAAGCATATTGCAAGGGATCTTCCAGATATAATCTATATCTTGGAGTCAGAAATATATTGCAATAAATTATTATTAAATAGAAAAATCATATACACATAATTTATGATTGTTGCATGAGACAAAGGAAATACTAAATCTCTCCAAATTTCATTGGGCATAGCAAAAAAACTAAAATGACTGCAACAAACAACAGAAAATGATGACAAAAACAATACATGTTCGGTCCATTAGCAACATATTACACAGTGATAGCAAAAATAAGTTGTATCCACATACTGCAGTACATGGATCATTTCACTCAATGAGTTGGGGTACGGATCAGACTTCAATTACAGAATTACACTATTAATCTCATACCTTATATTTTCATACAGTACGCTATATTGTAGACTTACTCCCTGTTTTGGCTGATCTGTAGCTAGTCTCCCTACAGTAGTGAATAGGTTAAATAAACCCAGTGTAACGGTACAAGAGGCCAGTCACAGTGAGATGAATCAGGGCTCTGCTCTAATACTGCTGCTATTCTCTCTCACTTTGCCACTTTTAGAAGACCGTGCCTTATTTCCTTCCTTGCGTGACTCCAGAAGGTAAACACACTGCTGGAGTGACTCATTGCGATTTCTCACGTTGATGACCTGATACAAACACAGGCCGGGGTCAGGGGTTAACTAGGAGGATTATGAGACGTTACAAGGTACAGTAAGCCCCCCCAAGTCGCATTCTGGGCCCTGACACCCTCTGTTCTTGAAGGAATTCACGGCTTCCTGTGGCCAAACCCGCACGCCTGCCCACTCCAGCCTACAAAGATAGAGAAAAACAGAACGTTAGAAAAAAATAGACATTTGGGGTGATGGATCACCCTCTTCGCCAGGCCACTGTTCGGTGAAACAGAAAGAATGCTGTCCTGATGAGCGTGTATCTCTTTTCTGCCCAGAGCCCCGGGGCCTGCCGAGAGAGAGGGAGCAGCCGGAGGCGAGGTGGGGCGTCTCTGGGCTCGGGTTCGACCGTCTGCGTGGTGTAAATGAGCTTCATCCTGTTTCATGTAGTGGTGAATTGATTTACGAGTAGTGAAAAGCCTGTTTACCACCGCCTGCCAAGTTGCCTTTTCGGGCGATTGGCTCTTTTTAAAAAAGGGATCTGGGAGAAAGGCCTGATCAGCACTTTGCCCTCTGCTAAGCCCAGTGTTAGAGGGAGAGGAGGTGGAGATGGTAGTGGAGGTTTTGTAGTGTTGGAGGTGGTGGGGGGGGGGGGGGGGGGGGGGGGGGGGTATGCTGCTGTTAGCAACTTCCCTTCAAAGGCCCCTATCTGAAAAAGGTCCAAACACAATCTAGCATCAATCTCTGTGCTGTCACCCTGCACTCTGCTGCCTTTCCAGCACCATTGTTATAGAGCAGACCAACGGAAAGAGGCCGGGAGCAGGTGGAAATAAAAAGCCCTTTGACGACTGGAGGGGAAAGATTCCTCCTGAGATCCTCACGACATTTACACAAGCCCCAGGGAGCAGGGACTGGCTGTCCACGCCAGTCTGGATACACACACACCGATTCATAGGTCTGGACAAACACACACACACACACACTGACACTGACAGATATACTGTACTGTCCAATTTCAGCCGCAAAACCTGTCTGCTTCACACTTTTCAACACTCTGGTCTACTGCTCTCAACCAAAGTATTAATCACTGTTACCGTTGCTTAGTATCACGTGTTACTAAGCAAAGTTATATTTCAGGCCTTCAGTTAACTGGATATACTCAGAATCATTCTGACATGCCTGTGCTGTGCCAAAATATTCACTACATTGTCTTTGCTGTGGTGAGAAGGTACAGTCTTTTAGAATGTATGTAGGATACCCCACACTGCTGCACAGATTATTGCAGGTCTTTCAGTAGCAGTGGTCTAAGAACTCCCAGTCTTCCACGTGGTCTCAGTGACCTCTCTGGAGACCTTGACAGTATATACTGTTTATTCCTCACAGATACAGTGGAAGGCACTTTGTTGTGGGCAGAAATTAGAGACTGTGAAGTTCTCTTCATGAAAGTTGTGGTATAACACACTCAGACACTCATCCAAACCCAGCCAGCCAGCCAGCCAGCCAGCCAGCCAGCCAGTCCAAACTGCATTACTTCACTCAGGGGAAATTAAAGATGTACGTTTTAGCAGAATGTGCCTCTCCCCCTGACTCCCCTTTAATGCCTCCAACCTCATCCCCCTCTCATCCCAATGCTTCCCTCTCACCTCACCCCTCACCCCTCTGTCTTCCTTGCGTATCCCCCTCTCTTCTGTTCCAGCTTCACCCTCCTCTCCCCTACCGCATCCTTCTCCTCCAATCGGGATCATGGGCTCAGGCCTGGCGGGATCCCCGTCACATGATGCCAGTGAAGTGTGATGCTTCGCTGGGACCCCCCTCTGTTCAGGAAATGCTCTTGGCCTTTTTCCCCACCCTAGCCTTCCGCTGTGTTACCATTCCAAAGCATTCCTGACTGATTCCGACCACTGCTGGGCTATGGGTTCCCACAGACAAGGAGGATCTGCTCCCATACTCAAACAGTGGAGTGGAGGCAGGGGTATCATGTTGTGGGCTGCCATGCCTGTTTATGGCAGAATAGAGAGGCCTAAGCTCCACAATAGGCAATTACCATCCCCACTTAGCCCACAAACCACCTCCCCATAGTTTCAATTTGTGGTTTGTATGTAGGTTGGTTCTGCTCTCTGGGCGGATTAAATATAGCCGGGGACCGTTTCAGAGGAACACCGTAAGGGACTGACTTGGATTTGGGACTTGCATTGCAGAATGACATCTCCTATTGTTGTGCACTGTTGGGAATTCTTAATAGCTTTTTCCGAAGCGGCTCACCACAGAGAGAGAGAGAGAGAGAGAGAGAGAGAGAGAGATGGTGGGCTGTGAGTAAACACGCATCATATAAATCTGAGTACGCTCCAATCAAAGTCCCATCAGCAACTATCAAAGCCTCTGTAACTAACCTGTATCAGAGCTGGCTGTGGCCTGACTTCCCTCCCTTTCTCTGTTATGTCCTACTCTGACCGTTTCTTCTGGTTGGGTTCTCCCTGTTGATACATTCCCGGGCATCTGTAACAAACTGCCCTGGACTGGCCCTGTGTTGTGTGTGAGGCTGAGGGAAGGGGGACACCAAAGGAGGTTGCGCACACACAGTGACATTACCCATTCACTCTCTGCCCTGTGTGGGGCAGGCTGGGAGGCCTCCAGCAGCATTATAGTATAGAGCAGAGTAGAAGCATGGAGTGTAGAACAGTGCAGGACTAAGCAGGGCGGTGGTGAGAGGGGAACTTGGTCATCTCATAGCGGTTTCTCTGGTTTTCCGCTGGAGGAGAGATTACAGCCATACTCAATCTTTTCGATCCGTACCTCTCAATTATCATTAGCACTGTCTGACAGACGCAATCCCCCGGTGGAGGTCTGGTTGTCATAGGAACTGTTGCCATCACTGGAAGACCTTCTCTCCCTCATCCATCACAGAGGGCTGACATGGGAAAAGAAGAGTTGTGTTGGTTATATGAGCAAACTTTCATTAAACTGTACATGATATAGATATGATAAGAAGCGGGGTTGTGAATTATTAAAAGAAACAATAAAATGACCGTATGGGAAAAATGAAAAGGAACACCTGATCATTGAGTAGGTCTATTGAAATTCAATCCATATTTCAAATGTACTGAAATTCCATTTAATTTCAAACCTTTATCAGGAGTTAGGTTGTATAATTTGCTTTCATTTAAATGAACTAGTATAGGATAAGGGACGCTTGATAAATCCCAGTGTCGTTTCATACAGTTGAACTGTTATGTGGTTCATCAAAGACATTATAGAAAGGTGTCTATTACATTAGCTTGAGGGCTATTGAGGATAATTATAATTTAGTTCAATGACTGGATGTGCTTTTAGGCTGATTTTAAATGACCATAATGGTCTGTTATAGTGGATGAGTCAGAAGAGATGCAGCTCTGGTTGAAAACATGGGCATCAATAGGGGGTATAGCTGAGAGGTAATCAGACATTAGGCAGCACTCTGGTTTGGTTCAGCGCTATTTAGCTCTAGGAATGGCACACTAAGTTAATAATAGTGTGCAGAAAATAATAAATGCCTTGTCAGATGTCTCACTGTTAAACGATCTTGATTAAAGCATGCAGCTACTGTCCTGACTTGGCAATATTGTAAGGCAGACATAAGTAGAAAATAAACATTTGAAAAAATATATATGAAAAACGTTAACCATCAATAGGGACTATTATACTTTAATTACTTAAGCGACTATATCAGGTATAGTTTACAAATAGAGAAACTGGAGATAAACAAGAGTTGACAAAAGCACTTGACAATAAGTGCAATAATATACAAAACCCTGCCACAATGGAAACAAAATCCACAATCACAAAAACGAAACGTTTCTGGTGTTTTTCTTTATCATAATGAGCTTCAAAAAGTCTCAAATTAAAAAAGAATAAGGACTAAAAGAATAAGGACTAAATTGTTGTTTTAGTGACAATCTTCTTCCTTATGACGATTACAAATGAGTTTAGTCTTCTTTAGTCCTATAAACATGCTGTCAGTCAGTGGCTAAAACGTCAATCGCAGATATTTGACATGTTGGAACATTTTCCTTCTCGCAATGACCACATTTGGACAGATTTGAGTTTGTAAAACTTCTGGAACTGACAACTCTTCAACACTCGTGTCCTTCAGTCATGTCAAATAATGTTGTGGTAGTGAAACCGAGCTTGTGTGATCACAAAATAAGACAGAAGGAATATTACATATGCATTTATTCATATTTTTATTCCCTGAAAGCCGTATTTCCCTCTGAAAATACGGCTGTCAAAAATTATTCAAAGTTCAGAGAACATGAGGACTATGTTACGAATAGAATACGCAGTTGAAGCGTATCGAGAAGAATAAATGGAGCGGTTTACGAATTGACAATACCTCAGGGACGGTTGGGTGAGGGTTGTTGTTTGGTTGGCGCGCCAAACTTTCCTGGGAAGCCCGGGGTTCTCACACAGCATAATCGCTGCGCGCACAAAATGACTCATCTCGTCTATTTGGGGTTTGCGGGTTCTCTATATTTAAGGATAACAATACAGAGTTTATTGTAGCTTAACGAGCATAAAAACGAAATAATTTGCCAGTCTCAAATGAACCAAAACATTAAGGATATAAACAAACTGTGCAACTGAGTTCCAGGGGCTATGTAAAGAACGCATAGGGTGGTATATATTTATGTAGCCTATTTTTAAATGTAACAGTTCTTGTTTTGGTTTTGGTTTCTGGGTGATAATTAATCGAACGCCGGCTAATATTCTCTCTCATATTGATAACCATACGAATTGGCCTACCTAACTCACTCACACAAAACATAGGCTATAAACAAATACACTTCACATGATTAGCTATCAATGTCGTGCAGAACAAACAAAATGTCAACCAGCTATAAAAAAATAAATAATAATAATAAAGATGATGAACTTTTCAGGTTAACCTGCATTGAATAGGAATTACTTTGTTTGATAAAATGTAATATGACAATGCATATTTAATTATTGCATTATAAATAGTTAGTTATCCAAGAGACACTTCAGGTGAATGCAGCTGAAACTGCGAAATTTACCTAGATAAGGGAAATGTCAGCACTGAACAGCGCATGAGGGCGAACGAGTGTCCAAAGCGAAATCCAAAATCCAATGTCTCTCAATCATCAACAACAAATTACCATGCCAACAGAATATAAGGCCTACAAATATTGAATGAATGTATTTTCCATCTCTCGAATAATGCAGTTTCAATTACATTTTGACTTCTAAAACGGGTCACACATTCTCCATTTCATGCGTCTGATCACAAAAACAATCAGTTGCATTTACTGATCAGTTAACTAAAGGACCATTATCACAAGTTAATTATAATTCATGTCAGTAGCCTCAGTCAATAGTTGAAATAAATTGACAAATAGAGCTTTCATATAAATCTGTAAATGCAACATTTTTCAATCGGAGAATTTGCCCACACACCGAACACACAACACAGTGCAACATGAGATTCCTGTTTTAGTTCGAGACATGAATGATCAATGGACATGTCACACGCTGTAGTAGGCCACCATGGAGAATCGTCGTCTTGGACTCTTTTTGCATGTTAAGCCTTCTAAACAAAGAGATGGAGAGCAAGGCGAGGTGATAGGAATATGACTGAAGAGTGTCAGATACGAGATTAATATGTGCCCAAGAGCGGAAACTGACCATTGAACTGAAAGGGTCTGTTGTGTGCCATGTGCTTATTGGCTCCCTAATTCTAATCAGAAAAAAAGTGTAGGGCCTTCTATTAACCAATCCCCATCTGGATGAACCAGTAACATCTTACTGTGGGATGCATTGCAAATAAAATAGGTCCTGCTCATAGGCTAAACGGCAAGCGTATCAGCAACGATATCTGAATACCTTTATCACCGACAACTTCACTAAGATAATGCTATGGAATTAACAGAAAGCTGAAATGGCCTGAAACATCCCACTGGCCACACCACGTTATTTCAAAGTGGAAATGTGGGTAATGTATCGTTGAGATGTTGATCAGTGAGATTTCAAACATTATTCGCCCAAAAAGACAGGCAGAAGTTTGTTGATTTCCCAATGTGTTATCACTATGCTTTAACCTATCTAAAAGCACAACCACATTCTAAACGTCAAAACAATGTTTGATTTTTTTATTTAGTTGTCATCTAAATGTCGAAAGTTTGGGGCTATAAGGTTATATGTTCAGTAATATGACTCAGAGATAGAGATAGATAGATATAGTTCTGAAACCTGATTGGTTTGAATGGTGTCAGCAATATTTTTTTTATCTAGTATTCTTTTGAACTTGACATGCATTGGGGGTATTTAAAGTACTCTATAGGTAGAGAACATTGAACAGAACAAGGCTATGACAATAATTACATTTAGACAAAAATGCAGATAGAATCTTATAGTCCCAAGCTCTCCATGTGTTACCATTGCACTTTCAACCATTTAAAAGCACAACAGTTCAAATGGGAATACAATGTCATTTTTGTATTTATACAACTGCTTAAATCGTTATCATTGTGCTTCATCTAATAGCACAACAGAATGACCTGGATTGTATTTGTTACATTAAAAGTACATAGTGCAAGTGATCAATGCTGTTTGAGATTTTTCACAGATATTTATATTGTGAAGTTCTCCACAGACCTGGGATCTTGAACATGCTATGAACATACACGCTTTCTATGATGACATAATGAGACTTTTAGAGTTACAGTAACCTCAACATGTGGCCATGGATGTGTTACTCATTTTAAGGTTGAATAAAAACTGTTAAATTAGTTTGTAAGATGGCCTTCATTTTAGGCTATTTACTATCTTACACAAGTCATATTGAATTGTATTAGGTTGGCAAGCAACCAAATATCAACATTTATAGGAGACATATCTAATGCTGGGATAGCTTCAATTGAGCCACTGGCTTAATCATATTCTTTCACTTTTATTTTAGTTGGAGATGTGAATTCAACATATTTGTTAAGTTAATATACTATTTACTATATTGCAAAAGTGATATTGAATTGTGTTTGGTTGTCAACACAACCAAATTACATTTGAAGGAGATGTATATTTTGTGCCACTGACTTAGTCTGACTAATTCCAGTTTTTCTACAAATTAATAATTTATATGTTGGATTCATGTCTCCATCTCTACCAAAAATCTAAGTTAAAGAATATAACTAAATCAAATCCAACTTTAAATGCACTTTAAAACTGTTTGATTTGATTTATTCCTATTCTTTAACTTAGATTTTTGGTTGAAATGGAGAAGTGAATCCAACATATTCATTATTAACTTGAAGATTAAATTTGACATCAACCAAAGCTTGAAATCCTAGGCCTATGTATTGTCTATTTTCAGTTGAACCCTGTGTTGAATTGAAACAATAGCTGTTGATGACTTCACAAATGCTATATAGGCCTAAATAGTCTCATTGAGTATGTAAGACTTATAGAGAGAGTATAGTTACATTTAATTTGCTCTAATTACACATCAGAATGACTTCAATAGCAACAGTTTATATATTTAGTTAAGATAGCACTATAGCACATTGGTAGTAGTCAGTGGAAAATATCAAAGCTAATCTGGGCTTGGTTAAAACACTGGATGGGAGATCTAATAGATAGCTGTAGACAGATCAACTCTCCTGTAGGAGGTGCTGCCCAGCCTATTGTTTTATGTTTTTTCTGATAGTGGATATAATGTTGAAGATCTGATGTTGTTCCAAAAGGTACAAATTCAACATAAACAAACCTTGTTGAAAATTGGTTACCATTATGACAATTATAGTAACCTGGTACACCCTAAATAAATAGCCTCGTTATTGTTATGTTATTGTGTTACTTTTAATTATTTTTTACTTTACTTTATTTAGTACATATTTTCTTAACTCTTCGTGAACTGGTTGGTTAAGGGCTTGTAAGTAAGCATTTCACAGTAAGGTCTACACTTGTTGTATTTGGGGCATGTGACAAATAAAGTTCGATTTTTTATTTGATTTGAATTATGTGGTTGAAATTTCACTCTCAAATCAACTGTTTATGTTCATTACTTTTTGTAAATCCAATGTATTTTCCAGGTCGATCCAACGTCACAATATGTTGACAAATTACTTTGAAACAAAGCTGACTCAACCAGTTTGTGCCCAGTGGGATATGGTGCATTCGTTTTCTTCATGGTAGATGTGTGTGCGTCCTGTTTTAGCCTATATACCGTGGGTAGTGTCCTCGGTATCGTGGGACACTGGAGTTACAGCACCAAAAGGACTCCCGTCTCCCTCGCCTTTACGCACACCGGCGCGCGCCTTGGAGGTCCAGCAGCGAGATCTTGCCAAGTAAATTAAAAAGTCGTAGAACGCGATTCTATAGTTCTGTTGATTGCATGAAAGGGTGGGGCCCCTCAACTATACCGTTCAGATCAATGTAGCGGCCCAATGAGCGCAATCAGCGGTCTGCTAGCAATCCAGTCCTTTCTCATTCACATAAACACCACTTGAACAAAAATATACACGGCCACCTACCGCGCCAGAGAAAGTGACGAGGGGGGTGCACACACCTCGACATTATACTGTTTTCAATTAAAACGACAACGCTAGATGGACTAAGCGACGCATGAGACAGAGATATCTAGTTTCAGACCATTGGAAATGGAAATCTGCAGTAATGTATATACTGATGATGCATTGTTCCGAAAATAGCCACGAGTGTAAAAGGGAATCAACATTGTTTGTGTTCTTGGGACAATGACAGGTGAAATGTCGCCCAAAATTGCTTAAAATTCAACTTTACATTCATGTGTATATTTTATATTGTGCTTTGTCCATGAAAGTAAATCAGAATATTACTGAAAGGACAAATTGTTGTTGATATTACAACGATTTTCTTAAATGTGGCTAGTCATAAAACAAAAGGAAAAAAACAAATTATGCATACCTTTGTTGATTTCGTTGTTGGGTCTCAAATGGTACATTAACAAATAGGCTACACATGTGGCCACGGAAAGTGTGAATGAGTATTTTCATTGTAATGTATCAAGATATGTGCACTCGTTCTTGAAAAACGAAATACTTATAGGCCTTGGCCAAATGATGCATTGTGTAATGATTGTTTTAAAAGACATGTGCTGGGAACAAAGACAACATTTTCAATTGTTGAACTGTTTTCCATAAAGTGCATTACAGCAACATAATGTGCATGTTATATGTACCCTCCACGTATCCTGCTGGTATTGTACACTGGATGCTTCTGTACGTAATTAGGCTACATAACGGCATTACCTGACTGAGCGCATGTGCATCTTTTTCCTCTCTTTGTTACCATGTTTCCCTTTAACTACTCATTAAGAAATATATCACATGTAAAAATAGGACAAGAGTATATATACCCATAGGCCTACATATTTGGCAATATGGATAGCCAGGTTTAAAACATGTATTTGCCTTGGCATTCTCACACAACGCCCTGAGTTACATAACATGCACAATATGTGTTTTATTACAAATATGCGTATTATTTCATGTAAGATATAATATGTTGGTTTCAGGATTTCAGAATAGAATTTTACCAAACTATTACTTCCATTGTTGTTCAAATTGAGATCTTGTATTCATTTAATAACCTGTATTTACTCAGAACCATTTTGATAATGATATATCTACATTTAGCAGCGGCTACAGAAAGAATTCACACCTTCCCTTTTTCCACATTTTGTTGTGTTACAGACTGAATTTAAATTGATTAAATCGAGATTTTTGGTTTGTTACTGGCGTATACACACAATACCCCATAACATCAAAGTCGAATTATGTTTTTGGACATTTTTTTTAAATTATCGAAACATGAAAATGTAATGTCTTGAGTCTAAGTATTCAACCACTTTGTTATGGCAAGCCTAAATAAGTTCAACAGCAAAAATGTGCTTAACAAGTCACATAAGTTGCATGGACTCTGTGTGCAATAATAGTGTTTAACATGATTTTGACTACCTCATCGCTGCACCCCACAGATACAAATATCTATAAGGCCCCTCAGACGAGCAGTGAATTTCAAACACAGATTCAACCACAAAGACCAGGGAGGTTTTCCATTGACTTACAAAGAAGGGCACCTATTGGTAGATGGGTAAAAATATATGGTGAAGTTAATAATTACATGTTGAATGGTGTATTAATACACCCAGTCACTACAAAGATACAGGTGTCTTTTCTAACTCAGTTGCCGGAGAGGAAGGAAACCGGTCAGGGATTTCACCATGAGGCCAATGGGGATTTTAAAACAGTTACAGAGTTTAATGTCTGTGACAGGAGAAAGCTGGGGATGGATCAACAACATTGTAGCTACTCTACAATATTAACCTAATTGACAAAGTGAAAAGAAGGAAGCCTGTACAGAATAAAAATATTCCAAAACATGCACCCTGTTTGACACAAGGCACTAAAGTAATACTGCAAAAAAGCAATTAACTTTATGTCTGGAATACAGTGTTATGTTCAGGGAAAATCCAATACAACACATTACTGAGTACCACTCTACATATTTGCAAGCATATTGGTGTCAGAATCATGGTATGGTTGTCATTGTTAAGGACTGGGCAGTTTTTCAGGATAACAAAAGAAACGGAATGGAGCTAAGCACAGCACAATAACCTAAATCACAAGGCCAAATCTACACTGGAGTTGCTTACCAAGACAGTGAATGTTCCTAAGTGGCCAAGTTACAGTTTTGACATAGGGTTTTTCTTTATTTTTTACTATTTTCTACGTTGTCGAATAATAGTAAAAGTTTAGACACACCTACTCTTTCAAGGGTTTTTCTTTATTTTACTACTTTTCTACATTGTAGTATAATAAAAGACATCAAAACGATGAAATAACACCTATGGAATCATGTAGTAACAAATAAAAATATATTTTATATTTGAGATTCTTCAAAGTAGCCACCCTTTGCCTTGATGACAGCTTTGCACACTCTTGGCATTCTCTCAACCAGCTTCATGAGGTAGTCACCTGGAATGCATTTCAATTAACAGATGTGCCTTGTTAAAAGTTAATTTGTGGAATTTTGTTCCTTCTTAATGCGTTTGAGCCAATCAGTTGTGTTGTGACAAGGTAGGGGTGGTATACAGAAGATTTCCTTATTTGGTAAAAGACCAAGTCCATATTATGGCAAGAACAGCTCAAATAAGCAAAGAGAAATTACACTCCATCATTACTTTAAGACAAGGTCAGTCAATTTGGAACACTTCAAGAACTTTGTGCAGATGCAAAAACCATCAAGTGCTATGATGAAACTGGCTCTCACGAGGACCGCCACAGGAAAGGAAGATCCAGAGTTACCTCTGCTGCAGAGGATAAATACACTAGAGTTAACTGCACCTCAGATTGCAGCCCAAATAAATTGTTCACAGAGTTCAAGTAACAGACACATCTCAACATCAACTGTTCAGAGGAGACTGTGTGAATCAGGCCTTCATGGTCGAATTGCTGAAAAGAAACCACTTCTAAAAGTGATGTGATGGAGTGCTGCATCAGATGACCTGGCCTCCACACTCACCCAACCTCAACCCAATTGAGATGGTTTGGGATGAGTTGGACAGCAGAGTGAAGGAAAAGCAGCCAACAAGTGCTCAGTATATGTGGGAAATCCTTCAAGACGGTTGAAAAAGCATTCCAGGTAAAGCTGTTTGAGAGAATGCCAAGAGTGTGCAAAGCTGTCATCAAGGCAAAGGGTGGCTACTTTGAAGAATCTAAAATATATTTTGTTATATTTAACAATTTTTGGGCCTACTACATGACTCCATATGTGTTATTTCATAGTTTTAATGTCTTCACTATTACTCTACAATGTAGTACAAATAAAGAAAAACCCTTGAATGAGTAGGTGTCCAAAATTTTGACTGGTACTGTATATAAATATTTGTTTTTACAAATGTTTGAATTTTTCTTCCACTTTGACAGAGTATTTTGTGTAGATCGTTGACAAAAAATGACAATTACATACATTTTTTATCTAACTTCGTAACAACAAAATGTGGAAAAAGTCAAGGGGTGTGAATACTTTCTGTAATGACATTTGCATAGTACTAGCATTATGGGCTTTACATTAGGTTATTTTGTGTGATCACGTTGGTTAATTGACCAAGATGCAAGAGCCCATAGCCCAGCCCAGAAATGGGTCAAATAAGAGAAAGGTCAGAACTGCAAAGCTAATTGATATTCTGCAGTAAATCATTGAATAATAATATTTAGGCATGGCACAACTATACCCTAATATTTTTTTTCAACATTATCCTATATTTAGCATCAAAACAAATGCATCTCTTGACTTTTAGAAAATGCTTTAATAAGTAAACAAGCATAATTCCAAATCATGCACTCAAGGTTCTCTTCTAAAATCCTGAGGCGTGCAAAGAAGCGACTTCAAGTGCATCCAGATCCAATGAACTTGCGGCTCTAAGGTGCAGCTATACATTTGATCGATCAATTGTCACAAAGCTCTCCAAACAACTCTGCTGCAGCCTTTTGGTGACCCTCCCCGTCTCCACTCCAACACTGAAGCTGTAACACACTGATTTCTCAGTGTCGAGACCGTCATTACAGTTTCTAAACAAACTCAGGACTAATTTTGTTTATCAATTATATATTCCCAAATGGCCTATAAGACTAATTACAACAGTAGTTTGTTAAACGTCCAGTAGCCTATACAGTTTTTTTTTTTTTTTTTTAATGATCCCTTCATCAATAACAATGAATTTCTGTTCTGGAGTCTCGTTTTCCCATCACCAAGTTTTCTGAATGGTAATGGCAGCTGCAAAAAAAACAAAAAATAAAGTTTAAATAAATAATCTTTATATCTAAAAATATTTTTATCAGATTTGGCACAGTGGCTGTGTTGGGTAAAACAGTATGTGACATGCTGAGGTTTCTCTCTTATAGCATTGTCGAGGAATCACCTCACAGTCACATTAACTACAGACAGTAGCAGTTCTAATGTAGAACTGGGTGAGTCTTGGACAAGCTATGATAGGCTATATGATATAAAGTAAGTAGGCTAATTCAAGGTTTAGGCTGAATTACATCTCCCTCGCAGTGACTGCAAGATAAATAGACTCCGAGTGTATCACTGTATGGTGCACAGCTTCAGCAGTATGCCGATCACCGTTGATTGAAATGTCCAGGCACAGAGTGCTGCAGTTGTACAACAAAGGTTGCTAAAATAAAGGCCATGTGTTTAAAACGTGTGGTGTGTGCATGTACAGAAAAAAAAATCAAAACCACCCTCAACAACATAATGCATCATTACGTCCATATAAAATAAAATACAATATTAAGTCCATGTAAAATAAAAAAAAATAGGCCTTTGGGTCAAATTTCGTCGATTGGATAACAATATGACCATTTGGAGAGGCTCTCTGTTGAGAGAAAAACGCATACTGCTGGGCTGGCCGAATGATGTGGAATTCCTCCACCTAAGTGGTCGAACATTCCCGAGGATGCAACGCTGTCAAATATTTCATTGGAGGACGTCATGGAAAAAGTACATGAAATAAACTACGAGGGGCAAGTGGTGACCTCGGATTGCCATAAAATGCCGACAAACACAATCCTCCAACAGTGACATTACAAGCGTAAATCTATACCATTGGAGTTAACCCTTTCCTCACGCTTTACAATACGTCAATGTAATCATTAGGCTGCATGTTATCTAAGAAACATATATTTCAGAGAAGAGATATAGCCAATGTGACTTCAGCCAATGTTGTATAATAACTGAATTATACAATGTACTGTGGAAAGAAATCAATAGAATTTAGAGGACACCATAACTCGTTTAAAACCACGTAGTAACAATAATTTAACTGACGGAAAATCGTCTATAATATCAACTGAGAGTCCAGAGGGACCATTAATAATTATGCGTAGCTGTCAACGGCTTTTTGCGGAGGGGTTTAACAACGCGCCAGTCATCGGAGCGTCCCCCTTCAAAGATCAATGGAGCAACTCGCGTCCCACTAGTTTGGGTAAACATTTAGGGATCAATTAGCCGTGGACATTAGTTTTTCAAAGTGCATGTCAAAGATGAGTGGCGGGGTTAAAGTGTGTGAGAGGGCCATTCGGCGTGGGGACGGGCACGACGTGTTGAAACAAGGCGTGATTCTCAGAATGAAGTCATCAACGTAATTAAATGCAGGGGGAAAGAGAGGACGCAAGCGCGCCTGCCCCCTCTCTCTCTGCGCGCTGGGTGGTCCGCTCCCCTGATAAATGCGTGGGCCTCATTCCAAGCGAGCGCCCGGTGTAGGGACTGGTTAAAACAATACTACTACCTATATACATTTCTTTACCTAGGTTCCAAACTCAGCCGCAACAGCAAATCTCACCATTTGTACCTCTCGCGTGCCCTGTGTAATTGACAACGGAGATTCTAATCTTTTCTTATTTTCCTTTGGCAAAAACGTCACGACGGTTTGTTGGATAACAGGCTGTCCTGTTATGTAGGCCTATACACGCTTCAGAACATCATCTTACGGTTTAGATAGGCCACATCAAAATGACATGATTTTAGTTTTCGAAGTTTGATAAAAAATTTGTAGGCCTAAATAGCCTCCTGTAGACGCATATTTGCAGGACCACTACAGTTGATTGTAGAATATTTTAATTCCAAAGACTGTTCAAAACTCTTAGTCAAGAAAAAACAGTAGCCTGTATAACCTACTTTTATGACACCCAAAATGTATTAAGACATTTAGTATTTACAATTTGCCAAAGTATCTGAGACTGATTTTCGTTATTGCCTATCTAATATGTGCATTAATTACAAGATTGCAATAGAATATAATAAAATTGTGTAACAACCCGGCAAAACCAAAACAGCAGAACCACCGCGAGCCAGCCCGGAGAGTGAACCCGCGCACCAGGAGCGCCTGAGTGAGGGTTGAGGGGTTGAGGGGCTGAAGGCTTGTGCGCTCTCCGGGGAACAATGAACAGTCTACTGTCAACAAATTTAGTCTATGGACCGGCGGCTCTCCACTACATACATACATATAGCCTACCGGTTCAAGGCTTAAATGAATAGCCAAAAACTGGTTACATTTAGAATGGTGGATGAGGTGCAATGAAGCGCTTGAAGACCTATGGTAAAAAGTCCTGCTTAAAACATTACATTTTCTAAATGTAGCCTAATTAATAATTTTCTTATTCTAATTTTCTAAATGATAAGCCTGCAAATTATGAGCCTAAGAAAGTTCTTTGTTAATAAGGAATGCGCTTCGACCTTTTCAAAAAGGAAAATAAAGTAGACCTATGTGCTACATCGCTTAACTTTGTAACTCATATGATATTTGTTACTATTTTTCTGTGACACTATAGTCTGGTTAGGCTGCCCACCACATTACAATCAAATGACTAATTAGACCATCATATGGCGTCCAATCTAATTCGCACTTCTAACTGCACAACAGGTCTAGTAAATCTCGATTGGAACTAAATTGAGACGACGGCTCGCAGCCATATCGCTGTCTTGTTTTAACTGACAAAAGTTTAAAGTGACTTACCTTGATTCGAGCACCCTTCTGAGGGGAGAGTGTTTGGTGGGCGTCGATCTAAAGTCCTCAGCCGAGTTTCAGTGCCCAGTATTCGGCTAGGCTCAGGGAGCTGTTACCCTCAGTTCTACTGTGTGAACATAATAATTATACATGATTGAAATCCCTTTCTGCATTTACGTTGAAAAGTCCTATCCATACACAAGGAGCTGTCTAAAACGGACATAATGCATCAGATTGAGTATGAGCTGATCTAGCGGGGCTTTTTGCTTGATTTTTTATTTAAAGAAGGCCAGGGAAAATGTTTACATTTTGCAGTATAAACATCCTGCCCGTGTTCCTGTCTATCGTTTAAAGAAATCAGCTGCGTGGTCTTGAATAAAGGCAATTTCTTTCAAATAAGCGTATTTTAAGCAACATTTTAAACATACTTCACACTTTAATAGGTCAAAGTCAGTGAAATGTGCTATGGTGAGGTTGGCCTGCTGTATCTGACAAGTGGAAAACCAGTTTTATATATCACGGTAGTTGTGCATACAAGCTTAGTAAAAACATCCATTTTCAAAAACACTGTTTAAGAAATATTGTCGTTGCGAAAATAAAGACTATTCAACGTTGCAAAGTTCAAGCATAGGCCTCTGAAGCTGTTGTATTAGGCTACCATTTACATTCTGAAAACAGATATTCTAGTTGGCTATGTCCTATATTTGAAAATAAGTCCTGTTTCACGCCATTCAATTAAAAAAAATGATAATTTTCTGTTCAATAAAATGTCATTTTGAGTGTTAAGAAAGACCCACTTCACTGATTCTGAGTTGGAAAAAAACTGCTCCCAGACAAACTAAAGCCAGGCAGATGTGTGTGAGTGGGAGGGGACTGGGCGGGCCCGGTGCGCCAATGACGTCCTGATGGTCAAGCGCTCGAGCTAGCAAGGCGCTGATGGCAACGGATAAGTAAAAGGCGAGCTCCTCCGGACGCACGAGAACACACCGACTGAAGTTGAAGTAGCTCCCGTTTCTCCACGATTTCAATTTGGACAATCGCTACGGATTTCAGGGTTCACATTGGCTAAGGAATTTAGGCACCAAAAGGAAGAGCGCAACAACGCACGGTTTACAGAAATTCAGCTTTGCATTGACCGTGCGTAGTCCCACAGCATCGACATTATTGGTAACCATCGTAAACTTTTCTTTGATTATTTATACGAAGTTTCTAGTACTACTTCAAAACGAGGACGTGGATATTTTTGTCAAACTTTTTTGCCATTGCGCTGATAGTCTAACTAATGACGGCAGAGGTCCAGCAGCCCCCAGCGCAGACTCCTGCCCAGAGCAGCCCGATGTCTGCCCCGGAGAAGCCCCACGGACAGACCACTGTGATGGAGACCGCCTCCTCCACCACCAAAACCAAAAAGACCAACGCGGGGATCCGCCGCCCAGAGAAGCCCCCCTACTCTTACATTGCGCTGATAGTCATGGCTATCCAGAGCTCTCCCACCAAACGCCTGACGCTCAGTGAAATTTACCAGTTCCTACAGAGCCGCTTCCCGTTTTTCAGAGGCTCTTACCAAGGATGGAAGAATTCCGTGCGTCACAACTTGTCCCTGAATGAGTGCTTCATAAAGCTGCCCAAGGGGCTCGGGCGGCCCGGGAAGGGCCACTACTGGACTATCGACCCAGCCAGTGAGTTCATGTTCGAGGAGGGATCCTTCCGCAGGAGGCCGCGGGGCTTCAGGCGTAAATGCCAGGCGCTGAAGCCCATGTACAGCATGATGAACGGCCTGGGATTCAACCACCTCCCCGAGTCCTATAACTTCCAGGGGAGCGGCGGGGGCCTGTCCTGTCCGCCCAACGGCTTGTCTCTGGACAGCGGGATTGGGATGATGAATGGACACTTGGCAGGCAACATGGAGGGGATGGGTCTGGCCGGGCACTCCATGTCCCACTTGTCAGCCAACAGTGGACATTCCTACATGGGAAGCTGCACAGGATCCACGGGGGGCGAGTACCCCCACCACGACAATTCAGGCTCGCCCCTCCTCACCACCGGGGGAGTGATGGAGCCGCATCCCGTCTACTCAAGCTCGGCCTGGGCTCAAGCGCCTTCATCCTCTCTGAATAACGGAGGTTCTTACATCAAGCAGCAGCCACTGTCTCCCTGCAACCCCGGGGCGAACCCGCTGCAGCCCAGTTTACCCACGCATTCCCTAGACCAGTATAATCTTCATCAGAACGGACACAGTAACACGGATTTGCAAGGTAAACTAACTTCGTAAATGATTACGCATGCCTTTTACTGTCAGTCATACCCAATAGTCTAAAATGTGTGCAAAATAAACACTAGGCCTATTCTATATCTCACCATTTCCTTTGAACCAAATCAAAACCTTTTAATTTAAATTACAAACGAGGTGAAGAAAAACAAAAATATCTCGGTATATGGAGCATTGCTTCGAAGAAAGCAGATACAAACGTAAATGAAGATTGCATACAGTAGGCCAATAGCAATAATGTAAAGGTCTTTATACATACATACATACATACATACATACATACATACATACATACATACATACATACATACATACAGTAGGGCAATAGCAATAATGTAAAGGTCTTTAATAATGTAGCAGCCTTCGCCTACTGCAATCAGTGCAGTGGGCAAAGATAGGGACTGGGCACTGGGCATGCTCAGTGCATTTGTATTCACATAGGCCTACAACAACTCCAATATGCCACAGTTTTTGGCGGATAATATTGGTTAGAATTGATGGTTCTGTTATCTTGGAAATAAGGAAATGGACGCAAGAAACAATCGTCTAATTATCCAGTAAGGAAGTTAAGTAATTCAGTATCCTGTCCTCATTTAACTGGCCAAGGAGTGGGACAACTAACAAACAGCAGGTTTAACCCTCACTGTTTTCCTAATACATTCCTGGAGGTGGTTTCAGGAAGCACTCGGACGGCACGTCTTCTGGGACTTGTGTTTAGAATGGTGCCAATCTAGAGACAAAAACAACAAGCGCGAGCCGGAGCCAGCCAACTCAAGTCCCGGAGGCACCGGGTCCTCTGGGATTCGCGTGCGAGCAGGCCACTGTCAATTAGAACTATCCCACCCTCGAGCTCTCCAGACGGTTCTCAGCCTCAACGGTTCTGTACGACAGCCCCAATCAGAGGGGTAGACAGACCGGGGGTTTCACAAATTAAATGAAAGATTGCCTACCCAAATTACAATTAATTGTTCCTGAAAAGCAATTTAGGACGAATTTAGACTCTACAACAATATTCTGAAAAGATTTAGGTAATACTAGTCCTACTTCAATTGATTTTTATATCATAGTATAGTAATATTACAATAATATAGGCTAAATAATACGATGCACAATATTACAATTCACACTATAAATAACAAATTATTCCAACATCAAAAAGCTCAGAAGTCACTTTTGAAAATAGGCCAATTTTTGTTATTACATTTTCTTTCTATAGACAAAGGTAAATGTGTATTATTATTATTATTATGGATAATTTAGGGCTATATGCAATCACCCAGTGGCAATACTAGTTTATTATTTTTCCTTGCACCCACAAATATGTATTTCTAACTAATTTGCTACCACCTTTTCTTTAAAATGCTGGCCTATATCCTTCTCGACTTGTGGTTCTTACTAGCCCATTCAAAAAGACAACTATACTGTTTTTGGCAATTGACAGCAACACATTCACATTGGGTTGGCATGCTATATGGCAAAAGATGAACTAAAATATGATTTACTCTTGTATCTATATTCTTAGGTATTCCACGGTACCATTCTCAGTCTCCCAGTATGTGTGACCGGAAGGAGTTCGTCTTTTCCTTCAACGCGATGACGTCTTCAACGATGCATTCGCCCAGCAGCAGTTCCTACTATCATCACCAACAGGTCGCCTACCAGGACATCAAGCCCTGCGTCATGTGACAGCACTTACAGTGAATAACGGACATCATTGACTTGAGCCACTAAAGCCAAAGCGGCTGCAAGGCTGAGACGAGGAAGCAACCCAACCCTTGGAGGTAGGAGAGAAGGCAGGCCCTGGAGCGCGCTGTAAGAGAAGCAACAGTCACGCCAGAGAACCCATAAACTAAACAACTTTTCACACAAAAAAGGATTTGGTACAGACAAATAAATACGTGCAAATGCAGATTTAGTTAAACTTCAATGTTTATCTCTCTCATAAACCAAAAAGGGTGTGGGAATATCACAGAACAACCTTGTGGTGTAGAGGCCTAAGCTGTAGGCTATTTTCAAGAAATGTCTATGTGCCACACAAGAGGTAAAGCAGAGACCGGTTGACACTCACCTCATGCATCTCAACCCCAGCTGCCGCTTGGTACTATAACTCTGCGGGCGGATGACTACCACTTGAGAATATTTTACAATGTACAATAATGTGTATTATTTTTGTTATGCATTCAAAATATATTTCATTGCTCATTTATCCGGGTTAGGCTACTCGGCTCCATCGAAATGATAGTTAGATTTTTATTTGATATTCTGAGAAGTTTGGACTAAGCCATTAGGCTACACCATGCTTTAAAAAAATGTAATCAACAACAAGACGATCTGAATTAAGGAAAGATGAAGGCACTTTTTGAATAGTAAAGCGCAACTTCTTATTTATTCTGTGCATATTTTTAATTGTACACTTATAGCCACAATATTGAAGTATGCTTTATTGGCAATATTTGCCATGACGCGTTCTTATTTGTTTTAAAACGGAAATTGAAGATATAGATGTAAGCACTGTTAGTTACATGTCTATTTAGGTGTATATATCCGTGTAGACACCCGTTATTTTTCAGCACTGTATAAATTGTAAATGATGTTATGCTGAGTATTGGCATACTCGAGTGTCTTTAGATTAGTCTGTATATTACTACACACAATTTGTATAAAATTAAACGTATTGGCATGCAGTTTGTTTAACTGGCTGAAATACCTATACAATTATGTCTGTTTCCATTATTTTGACACTTGTCGAATGTTCTTTTCCCCCCCATGCAGATACAGTTCAGTATATTCTACTGTGTGGTGCAACAGGAAGGCCTTCACATATTTTCGGGGTGTTCTATTTAAGTTGTCTTGAAAATCGAAAATATTCGTCATAACACAGTCCTTAATATTCAAATATTCTGGTCATCAACCAAATATTTTCATGTGAAAAAAGGCCACACACATTTAGGAATTGATTCAGGTTTAGACAAGAATAGGCCTATAGGTGAACACAATGCATTAGTATATGCTACATCCATTAGCCTAATGACGCTCATGTTAAAGGAATTAGCTAAAAACACAATAGCCTATGGTTGGATGTAAAATAAGACAAATATCTGTTGGAGGTCGAAAACTCCTGTCCAATGTATAACTGTGTAATCGGAGTGTGTTGCAATTAACCCGTAACAAATCAGAGCCAGCAGTTACGGGGGGAGGGCGAATTCGCCTCGGATACGGTTTCAAAGAGAGGGAGGAAAACGCGTGCCCACCGCCGAGAAACATTTATCCTACTCTGATAAAGGCACAGACGGCCTTTTCTCAAATATGGCATTCTGGGTGGGAGGTTGTTTTTACTGGAATATAGTAGGCTGTAATAAGTTTAGCCATTGCTAAATAACATTTAAATGGGAGTTTTTATTTTGATGTGTGGGTTGTCTTTTTTCAACCTTGACATTATGGGTTTATTCTCATTACGTTATCTGGTTTGCAAATGATGTGTTTTTAAAGTATCAACATACTTGTTGCTGTAGATGCTTGTAGGCCTTGCCTAATTAGCGCTACATTGCATGACATCTGCTGCCCCCCCAAAAATACATAGCGAATCACACAAGGCTTAAATCAGTATAAAGACAACTAAAATAATATAGGCCTAAGCATTTCTCGTGCATTATAAGACACAGCGGTTTTATTTCCATTTTTGAATCTAAAGGCTGGACTGCAGAAGAGCCGGTCAGGCTTGGAGCGACTGTTAAAAATATTAACATTTACGATCTGAAATGATGCCATTTTTACACGAAAACATGTCGATGCAATCTTTCAATTTGTTACTTTGGAAATGTCATATTGGACAGAATGTATGCCTGTTTCAGCGCCGGATCTAACTTGAAATCGGCATGCTTCATTTGACCTAAATGCGTAATTTATGCACAAATCCATTATACGCAAATAGAAAAGCACTGAATTTCCAAATAACTTCCTTAAGTGTCGCAAGCTATAAAGAACACTTCAACACTATATACTAGAACTAGTTAAGTAAAACATATATTCGAATGAAACAATACAACAAATGTTGCATTCACTATCAAAACGTTGACTAATATTGAAATACTGCCTGTTCAAATGTACTGTTTAAAACATTAGTGTAAGAAAAAAGATTCAGGCCTACTCATTCTAGAAGAAGCCCTATTATATATATATATATGAAAGAATTTCTCTAATTACAAAATAACAAAGTAAATTGCACAAATATTATATTTTGCATTTCAATAGTCACTTCAACGTGATGTTATTGTTCTTATTATATTAAAGTAACCGCTTTAGTTGCACTATAACGTTACCTACAAGAACAAATACAGTAATACAACTTAAGTGTTTTGGAAGTGAAGTATTGTTATAATAGCTTATTCTCAGTGATATTCTCACATTGGGCTCCATGCCCTGCTGTGTATATGTTGGAGTTTCTGTGTGAGGCTGTGTGGCTATGTATGTATGGAACTGTGTTATCTCACGAGGAGGTGACCACTCTCTGAACCCCAGTGAAATTCCCTTGTATGAGCAGAGCACACAGGGGCAGCAGGCCCAGTCGCTCCACACTGCAGCGGAGGGACCACACATTAGCATGCTGATGACGTGAGCCGGGGCGCAGCACCTCTATGGGGCTGGGATTCCTGCTGGGGCTCCACAGCTGTTCCCCGGCCTGGGCTGGATGACAACTCCATAAAAAGCCTGCCTGGGTTCTGGTCTGGAGAAGCAGACATGCTATGTGCTTGTCCCTCAGCCTAAACTACTACGAGTCTAAACTACTCTGAACTGTAGGACACCTCTTTGGCCAAGCCAAGCATTAGCACAGCAGCTATAAGTCACTGTGTTCGGCCAACCAGATGCACACAGGACGTCATCACAGGGTTAGAGCACTGCAGGTAGCTGCAGATAGAACCTCAAACTGTGACCAAGCTAGGTTCAAATATCTAAGCCATCAGACATGTCATGCCAACCATAAGGTTTACCTGCTGGTTATACAACATATCTCTAGCAATAGATAGCTCAGAGGTTAGCACATCCAGTTTACTACAGCTAGTCCTCTTAGCTCCTGCTCCCCACATACCACCCTCAGTCAGACTAATTGAACGTGTCAGGCTCTCTGGTAGGCTATACCATGTGTTATGCCATAAGCTACCCACTAGCAAGAGGAGTGCTGAAAAACAGTTCAATACTGCCAAAAGACATAAACAAGGTCCTATGAGAGGCTTGGACACTTGATGAAGGGTTAAACACACCAGCTCACCATCCATCTTGGTATACTATTTTCCTCATCCGTTTTAGCTTTAGGTTCATATTTTCCCCAGATTGTTCGTCAGTAGGATAACTTACAATAGGAACACACAGTACTGACAGACCAGCGGTGTATGGTGTGTACACAGATCATCATTTGACAGTCAGGTTGATCAGTCCTGGGTTTTGAGTTATAAAGAAGACAAAATGGTTAAAACTATGAACTCAAAGTATGGTTTATTTAGTACAGAAAATATCCTGTGAATTCCAATGGCATTACATGTAGGGCATTAAACATTCCCCCTGCACAAAGAGACTAACAGGGAAAACCTCTCCTTCCTTTGTGACTGACAGACAGGCCAGTGTGGATGAAACTTCTGTATAAGAACATTTCAAACGTAAATGGGGTTACGTGTTATCAATACCAACACTAAAAACCAGAACGACAAACCAAACTGCTTAAGGCATTAAACATATTTTCACACTTCACATTGGTACAGTGAAAGTAGCATCCTTCCCTTTCATGAAACACAGCCTTTTCTTTCTGCTGGCTTGGCTTCTGTTACAGAGATGGACAGAGAAGCAGGTAGTTACTCGTTATGGTTGAGCTCCTGCTTGGGGGAATCTGCCTCTGGTTCACTCGTACTCTCTCTACTTTCTCTAGCTGTATTTTTGGGACCTGTATTTGGTCTGGGCCTCCGGTTGCTTGGACCTGGCCTCCTGCCTCCCCTCTGGCTCTTGGCCAGCTCAGCCTGCAGGTCGTGGCCGTTCAGGGAGAGCCCCTCCAGGGCGGCCAGGGCCTGATCTGCCGCCTGGGGGTCTAAGTAGTCCAGGAAGGCCCGGTGCTGAGCACCCTGCCATGTGAGACGGATGGGGGCTGCCTCCCTCTCCCGGAGAGCAGTCTTCAGCTCGCTGACACGCAGCCCGGCAGGGATGCCCCCCAGGTACACTGTGGTCACGGTCAGGGGGGGCCTGCGCTCACGGGGCTCGCCACCTTCCTCCCTGCCTTCTTGCCTGACCCCATCCCTGTCCACCTCTCTTCCCCTCCCCCTGGCCCCCTCCCGGCCTCCTCTGCCTCTCCCCCTGCTTCCATCTCTGCCCCCCTCACGGAAGCCCCCATTGCGGAATCCCCTGACCCTCCTACCCCCCTCTCTGCCTCCCTCCTGGCCTCCCTCCCCGTCACCATCCCTACCCCCCTCTCTGTCCCCCTCCCTCCTCACTCTTGGTGGGCGTCGTCTGGGTTTCTGCTCAGTCTCCTCCCTGGACTCCCCGTTGGGGTCCCTCTCAGAGTCCTCTTGGGTGTTCCGTCTAGGCCTGCGCCTGGGCTCACGCCGGGGTCTATCACCCTCTGACCTGGGCTCTCTGTCCCTCCGGGGCTCCCTCCTGGCCCTTTCCCTGGGCTGCGGGGGAGGGTGGGTCCCCAGGGTCACGTCCTTCCCTTGCTCCTCCTCCAAGGCCCGGAGCTTCTTCAGCACGGGGATCTTCTCCAGCATCTCAGCGTTCAGCTGCAGGTATACAACAGGACAGGCTCAGGGCTGCTCAAGGTCATATCACAGCAGGGCTGCTCAAGGTCATATCACAGCAGGGCTGCTCAAGGTCATATCACAGCAGGGCTGCTCAAGGTCATATCACAGCAGGGCTGCTAAAGGTCAGCAAAGGCACTGGGTTAAGGGCAGCCCAGCTCTGGGTCATGCCAAGAAGAATGGGGTTTAGTAAAGTGATGGGGTATAAACACAATCAAGAAAGCTGATGTTTGGCGCCTGCTCATGCCGTTTTAGGTGACCATGCAAATGTTCAGTGCATGCTAGATTGCTTATGAACTAACCAAAACCCATGCATGACTAGACTCCTCGACTAACCTCAAAGGGCACAACAACCAACACAACAGTACTCCATAACACACAACACATCCATGCTTACAGTACATGAACGCAGAGGAAACAGAGTCTTCAGGAGCGCTGATAACCTCTCTGACCGTAGCATCTTTATTCTGGGGGGATATTCCACTTCCCTGGTAAGCTATATAAAGACCGCTCTCTGATTTCCCAGGGCAGAGTGGGTCTGCTAAGGCTGTGATGGCGGCTGCTCCTGTACAGGATATAACGGGCTATTGTTTTTACCTTGGCCCCGGTGCGCTCTCTTTAACTGGGCCCTGCACAGCCAGGCTGGCCCGGTGGAGGCCTTTGATGATCAGACATGGCCTTCCTGTCTACGAGGTCAGCATGGGTCCTCAGGACAGGCATGGAGGTCTTAAGGGACCCCAGAGGTAGTGTGTGTGTGTGCAATGGGTATACTTCTACGGGAAGGTGAGCAAACAAAGCTCAAGCAACACGGTTTGAGGTGCAGCCAAAAGTCACTGGAAAACTACAGAAGACGGGTGCAACTTTGGCCTCATTTTCAAAGCTGTTTTCTAGCTCAAATCATTGAGGTTTCAGCCACTCAGCAACATACAGCAACTAAGAGCAGTCGTACTTGTAAAACCAGCAGCTGTAGCTAGCAGCAGCAACAGTAGTTAGAACAACTGCATAAGCAATGGAATGAATCATATTGAACGACAGTAACCTGGGTGAGATTTAGTGCTGTACCTTAGTCCAGATGACGCCCTGGGGCTTGGGGCGTTCACAGTCTGTCTTGATGACTCTGGTCGGGGTGAGGATGTAGTCCACAGTGATGTCATGGCTCTCAATCAGATCCTCTGGGATGTCAACAACCTGCAGAAATACAGACATCAAGCACAGATACACGTTGCAAAAGAATAGGAATCTGGAGCATGAAGCAACACTTATCCAGGTTAAGACCAAACACAGTGTGTGACTTCATGTTGTGGGATAACAGGCTAACCTGGCAGTCATGGACGATGGTAACCACCACAGTGGATTCCGTCACAGCCCCCATGCAGAGCATCATGGCATACTCCATGTCAGCAAAGCCCTCTCCTTTACCTATCCGGTAACCTGAGGAGAAAGGAGAGATGAGATTAATCCTAACAGTATCGGTGTTGATGCTGAGCCGGAACTTTCCTGGACCAGGGTAAGTGTCCACTTCCCACAGAGTTCTTTCTGCGGGCTCTCACCTTTCTCAGACACGGCTACAGAGCCAACCACTAGAAGATCCACCTGAACCTTGGAATCCAGACCCACAGGGACACTGAACTCCTTCACTCCCTGGAGAAGAAACAAAGAAAAGAAAGAAAGGAAAAAGAAAATAAAGAAAAGTAAGTAAGAAAGAAAGGGTGAGAACAGGTGCACCAGATCACAAGAAACATTGGATTCAAACATTTTACATTTGAAACCCGACACTCCAACTAGTCTGGGAACAAAGCATTTGGTCTTCTATGGTGGATTCACCAAGTTGTACAGAGTGACAGCATGTGTATGGGGATAATGAATGGGAAGTGATGAATGAAGGAGGTAAAGTGTGATGTTGAATCCATGTGCACTGGGGCTGGATGGAGAGGGATAGGTAATGCGGCGTCGGGGTGGGTGTTGGGGGAGAAGTAGTGTTGAGCGATTAGTGCTTTTTGAGGTTGGTTCAGTTTATTACTACAAGGTTTTGATCATTTTTTAAAACATGAAATGCACTATGCATTATGTGCATTGAATATTGCAACAGAACACAACTACTAAAAGTCCCATGATGGTAGTGACTGCTTATTACTTACCAGCAGTTATTCACATGACTTAAATATTTTAGTTGTGTATATTACATTTGTTTTATTTGATGACTTTATTATTTAATTCCAAGTCATCCTCTCATCTCTATAGAGCTGCTACCTATGCTGTCTGACAACATCACTATCTCAGTAGGTCTTCAAAGTAAATAAAGCACGAAGCAACTGCTCTCTATGTATCCCCTCTTGATCGCGCATTCTTGTAGAACGCTTCTACGTAGCAGGCGTAAAAGAAACAGACCGGACAAGTAGCCGCACAATGGATTGTGTTCATTGTATTTAATTATCACGTTTTCTGTACTAAACTATGTAAAACTTTGGCCTGTTGGAAACTACAACGTTGCAGTTTGGGCTGGATCTGATTTATCTCTAGAGAAACTGCAGCGCAATGAGCTCACAGAAGAAAAAAACGGAACAAAATGGAATTTAAATAATTGAACTGAAGTCAATTAGTTATTTAAAAAACAAAAAAATACCCAACATTTCATTTAATTGCTCAGCACTAGTGAGAAGGGACTGACTCACCTGCGAGGTGGAGCACACTCTCAGTTCTTCTTTGCTTGCTCCCTCAGGCGGGACAATCTTATTGAAGAGTCCTGTACGAAGGCGAGGGGTCGGCACCAGCAGGGTTTTCCTCGCCTAGAAGCAAGAGGCCAGAGTTTAGTAAGCTAAGAGAATACAACCATAGACAGATGAGTAAATGGCATCTAATACAAATAACATAAATCCAGCACTCCATGGTTATGATCTGGTGATGAGACAACACTACTGAAGCAGTGGCCCAGGGCTACCTGCAGCACGGCCAGCCTCGCCCCCTCCAGCGGCTTGTCAGGGTCCACCTTCACCTCGTCAGTCTCACTGAATACCTGCAGCTCCGACACCTTGGCGCAGGCAGTGTGGGCACCCTGGGGGCAGAGACGGGGAGAGGGGGTAAGGAGAGAAGAAGTGAGTGCACACTTACATCCAGGGTGATGTAGCGGGCCTGCTGCTGGGGTCGGTCCGGGTTCACTTTGACTGTCTGGCTGGACTTGAACTCCTGCAGGGCTGAGAGACGGTCACAGGCCGGGACCGCACCCTGACCGCATAGACAACCACATACAGCAAGACAAGCACGCATCCACACACACACAAAGGATAAAGGGTTCAAAAGCATGCGTGTCAAAAATAGGTTTTCTGAAAATAGAGATTTTACCACAGGTCAAAGACAAAGGTACTATGATAGCTACTAGCTTACAATATGACATATCTAATAAGGTAGTTAGTCTAGCAATAACCTGAAGAACCCAAGTTGAATTGCATAGAATTCAGAAATTAGCATTTAGATCAGGAAAGTTTCCTCTCACTTCTACATACCGGTTGTCTGTCTGGTTGGTCCTTTTCAGGTAGGAATGTGACAGAAAACATCTACAGAGTAGCGTTATCAACCTGACCTTCTGTGTGCTAGTCGTCTGTATATCGTTTCTATTTTCAATACTGATGCAAATTGCACGTGACAAAACACTTGTACAATATGGCCGAGCGTAACCGAACGACAAACACAGATAATTGTGAGAAAATGTGCTTCAGTTGACTGAAGGTATGGCAAATAGGTCTGGCAGCACAACTGATTAGCAACATACTAAATATTTAGAAATTATGTGACTAAACTGAATTAAAAGGAACAATACTATGAAATAAAAGATAAACGACATAAAGAATGATAGCAAAAAGCTTTGGAGCACCTTAAATGAAATTTTGGGCAAAAAGGCACACTTGGCTCCATCATTCATTGAATCAGATGGCTCATTCATCACAAAACCCACTGATATTGCCAACTACTTTTTATTTTAATTGGCCAGATTAGCAAACGCTACACATCCAAGTATAACTGACCAAATTATGAAAGACAAGCATTGTAATTTTGAATTCCGTAAAGTGAGTGTGGAAGAGGTTAAAAAATTGTTGTCTATCAACAATGACAAGCCACCGGGTTCTGACAACTTGGATGGAAAATTACTGAGGATAATAGTGGACAATATTGCCACTCCAATTTGCTTTATCTTCAATCTAAGCCTACTAGAAAGTGTGTGCCCTCAGGCCTGGACAGAAGCAAAAGTCATTCAGCTACCGAAGAATAGTAAAGCCCCCTTCACTGGCTCAAATAGCTGACCAATCAGCCTGTTACCAACCCTTAGTAAACTTTGGAAAAATTGTGTTTGACAGATACAATGCTATTTTACAGGAAACAATTGACAACAGAAATTCAGCATGCTTATAGGGAATTACATTCAACAAGCACAGCACTTACACAAATGACAGATGATTGGCTGAGAAGAAATGATCAAAAGATTGTGGGGCTGTTTTGTTAGACTTCAGTGCGGCATCTGACAATATCGATCAGTCTCCTGCTAGAAAAACGTATGCGTATATCCACTTCAGCTACTACAGCGACTGAAATGACTGCAACACTTAAAGAGCTGTGGTTAGTTTCAGAATGGTAGCAAGGAATAAGTTAGTCCTAAATATTGCATAATACAATGCTTTTAGTTTTGGGACAAAAAAACAAACCACATCTAAATCTTGTAATGAATAATATGTAAATTGAGCAAGTTGAGTTGACTAAAACAGCTTGCAGTAACCCTGGAATGTAAACTGTCATGGTCAAAACATGTTGATACAACAGTAGCTAAGATGGGGAGAAGTCTATCCATAATAAAGCTCTTCTCTGCCTTCTTAACAGCACTATCAATAAGGCAGGTCCTACAGGACCTAGTTTTGTCGCACCTGGACTACTGTTCAGGCATGTGGTCAGGTGACAATTTGCTCAGAACAGGGCAGCAAGGATGGCCCTTAAATGTACACGGAGAGCTAACATTAATAACATGCATGTTAGTCTCTCATGGCTCAAAGTGGAGGAGAGATTGGCTTTAACACTACTTGTTTTTGTAAGAAGTGTTGACAAGCTGAATGCACTGAGCTGTCTGTTTGAAATACTAGCACACAGCTCAGACACACATGCATACCCCACAAGACATGGCACCACCAGAGGTCTCTTCACAATCCCTATGTCCAGAACAGACTATGGGAGACTCTATTCCACATTAGGTAACTGATGAAAGTAGCAGAATAAGATTAAAAAATATATCAAAATACACCTTATGAAACAGTGGGTACTGTGAAGAGACACACGTACAGACACGCATACAAACGCTAGCACACGCACTCTACACACACACACATTGTAATAATGTTGTATGGCGGTATTATACATTTTGTATTTTAGATATGTAGTGGTGTAATAATGTTCTATAAAACCCTCTTAGGCCTCACTCCCCCCCCATGTCTGAGATATCTACTGCAGCCCTCATCCTCCACATACAACACCCGTTCTGCCAGTCACATTCTGTTTAAGGTCCCCAAAGCACACACATCCCTGGGTCGCTCCTCTTTTCAGTTCGCTGCAGCTAACGACTATAACAAGCTGCAACAAACACTCAAACTGGACAGTTTTATCTCAATCTCTTCATTCAAAGACTCAATCATGGACACTGACAGTTGTGGCTGCTTTGTGTGATGTATTGTTGTCTCTACCTTCTTGCCCTTGTGCTGTTGTCTGTGCCCAATAATGTTTGTACCCTGTTTCATGCTGCTACCATGTGTTATCATAGGATGGCAGCAACACATGTCTTCGGTCTCTCTTTATGTAGGGTTGTCTCTCTTGTCGTGATGTGCGTTTAGTCCTATATTTTTTACTTAAAAAAAATATATATTTAAACTTATCCCAGCCACCGTCCCCACAGGAGGCCTTTAGCCAGGCCGTCATTGTAAATAAGAATTTGTTCTTAACTGAATAGCCTAGTTAAAAAAAGTTTAAATATTTTTTTTAAATACTGTGTTTATCTTTTGATTGTGATGTAAGTGCCTTAATGTGTTTGGACCCCAGGAAGAGTAACTGCTGCCTTGGCAGAAGCTAATGGTGATCCCTAATAAATACAAATGCATTCCGCTATTGTTAACATATTGTGCAAAAGGTCGGGTGAACAACACTTTCCCGTTGATACCTGATCTCAACCTCCTACAGCCAAAAGGACCAACAGCATGTACAACCGGTAAAGTGTAAATATTATTTTCTTCAACATTGTCTTGTAGAGACAGTCTTTTTTACAGCTACTTTGACTGACGTCATGGAGTAACCATGGTAGCAGTCTGATGTTTAGGTAAGGCTAGCTAGAGACATTTATTAGTGCAGACCAATGGCTATGGAGAGCGCACAATGAACATTTTACAAGACTTTTCAAAATGGCTATATGGGACCTTACCAGCAGCACATGCAAAAGATAAATTTAAACTACAAACATGGTTTCAAACTTGATATTTTGACAAATACTTAGAGGGTTAGCGTTAGGAATAATTCAATCAAATTGCAGTACACTGAACCTCCAGAAATGCCCTACCTTAAAATTGGGGATTCTGTTGTGCACAGGCCTTGGAAAGTTTGCAAGATTCTTAGCTTCAATGTAATCCCAAACTTTCTCTCGGATGTCCCATTTCGTGGCACCTAAACAGGAAACAATTCACATGCTTGATGAAATGACAGTTTTGAAGAAAGGGTAATGTAAATCCCAACTTCATAACGGGAACTGCTAGGCTACCATCCATTGGCATGCGTTAGCATTAGTGACTTTTCGCTAAACACGCAGCAATCATTTACCGGGATTAATCGTAATAACGGCCTCCATTGTCCTCTCGTCGAAGATGCAGAAAATTCTCACAAATCACTGACGATTAGTCAAACTATCACAAAGTGACCACAGATTGATTTACGCACGTGGGAGTTCTGTAACATTGTAGCAACAGCTGCTTGTCAGGGATGTTTTTTTTCTGTATGGTAGCTCGGAAAGACCAAACCTTACACCGTCAAAAGCAAACGTGGGGTGCATTCATTAAGCCGATTCTGTTACAAAACGTATAACGCAAGCAACCGTAACTAACGTGGAAGGACATTCATAAATTTGTCCCAAAGAAACTATCGTTTTAGAACGTTTTGCAACTGTTTGGACTATTGATTGCACATGTCGATTCTCCACTGAGAAATCGCACACTGCACACAGTGCTTGAGACATTGATTTCACCTATCAGATAAGTGTCTAACTAAAATGTTTTATTACTAAGCAGAAGGACATTCGTCTAATCAGTCACAATTATTTTATGGCTTTAATGGACATATGAACACAGCAAGATAAAAATAGACTACATAAATGGTAAAAAATGGCTAAATAAAATATTTAAAAAAAGACCAAACCATGAAAGAAAATCTGGAATATTAAAATATGACAAAATAAGGAAAAGGCAAAGAAAGCCTCATATACTGTAACCTAATTGCAAACTGCTTGGCATCACTGGAGGGCAACAACATGGACACTCCTAGAACAACATTTTGACATAGTGAACATTCAGTTCTACAGGTCACTCTGTGCGTCTTTGTGTCCAGCAGTCTGCAGTCCTTTGGGGAAGTCTTCTATAGAACTGGGCTCTCTTCTTTTCTGAGACACTGCCCAGCCCGAGGTTGGCCTGGATCTGTAGTGAATGTCAGCCAATCAAACACACTCTCTCCATTAGGGTTACTACAGGAACAGAGAGAGAGACAACCCATTGGCATCATATGAGCTGGTGCACTTATGAATACTTCATTTTACATACAGTGTATTCAGAAAGTCTTCAGACCGCTTGACTTTCCCACATTGTTACATTACAGCCTTATTCAGAATAGATTTAAGGCAACAAATCCTCAATCTACATACAATACCCCATAATGACAAAGCGAAAACATGTAGAAATTTTTGCAAATGTATTAAAAATACAGAAATTCCTTATTTTCATAAGTATTCAGACCCTTGCTATGAGACTCGAAATTTAGCTCAGATGCATCCTTGAAATGTTTCTACAACTTGGAGTCCACCTGTGGTAAATTCAATTGATTGGACATGATTTGGAAAGGCACACACTTGTCTATATAAAAAGGTCCCACAGTTGACAGTGCATGTCAGAGCAAAAACCAAGCCATGAGGTCAAAGGAATTGTCTGCAGAACTGAGACAGGATTGTGTCAAGGTACAGATCGAGGGAAGGGTACCAAAACAATTCTGCAGCATTGAAGGTCTCCAAGAACACAGTGGCCTCCATTCTTAAATGTAAGATGTTTGGAACCACCAAGACTCTTCCTAGAGCTGGGTGCCCAGCCAAACGGAGCAATCAGGGGAGAAGGGCCTTGTTCAGGGAGGTGACCAAGAACCCGATGGTCACTGACAGAGCTCCAGAGTTCCTCTGTGGATATGGGAAAACCTTCCAGAAGGACAACCATCTCTGCAGCACCACCAATTAGGCCTTTAATGGTAGTTGCTATACAGAAGCCACTCAGTAGAAAGGCACATGACAGCCCGCTTGGAGTTTGCCAAAAGGCACCTAAAAACTCTCAGACCATGAGAAACTAGATTCTCTGGTCTGATGAAACCAAGATGGAACTATTTGGCCTGAATGCCACTCATCACATCTGGAGGAAACCTGGCACAATCCTGACTAGTCTCCCAGTCCCTGCCGCTGAAGAACATCCCCACAGCATGATGATGCATCACGATGCTTCGCTGTGGGGATGTTCTTCAGCGGCAGGGACTGGGAGACTAGTCAGGATCGAGGGACAGACAAACAAAGCAAAGTACAGAGAGATCCTTGATGAATACCTGCTCCAGAACACTCAGGACCTCAGACTGGGGTGAAGGTTCACCTTTCAAAAAGGACAACAACCCTAAGCACACAGCCAAGACAAAGCAGGAGTCGCATCGGGAAAAGTCTCTGAATGTCCTTGAGTGGCCCAGCCAGAGCCCGGACTTGAACCCGATTGAACATCTCTGGAGAGACATGAAAATAGCTGTGCCGCAATTCTCCCCCTCCAACCTACAGAGCTTGAGAGGATCTGTAGAGAAGAATGCGAGAAACTCCCAAAATACAGGTGTGACAAGCTTGTAGCGTCATTCTCAAGAAGACTCAAGGCTGTAATCGCTGCTAAACGCGCTTCAACAAAGTACTGAGTAAAGGGTCTGAATACTTATGTAAATGTAATATTTCCTTTTATACAATTGCAAAAAAAATTAAACCTGTTTTTGCTTTGTCATTATGAGGTATTGTGTGTAGATTGATGTGGGGGGGGGACGATTTAATCAATTTTATAATAAGGTTGTGAAAAAAGTCAAGGGGTCTTAAAACTTTCCGAACACACCATACTACTATGACCCAACACAATTGGTGGTTGAGCTACTATAAATGTCCTATATAGAATAACCACTAAGTAGATATGAAAAGCATACTTGGTACATAGTAGCAAATATTTTTACATACAGTAGGGAGTCTTAACTGTCCTTTGTTTAATATGAACTCTTCTGTAACTTATTTAGAAATCTATTTACTCAGAAAACTCAGAACTTCTGGCGGTATGAAAACTTGATTACATGGCAGAAATCTGGTTCTTGTTACATGTATGTGTTGAAGCTTCTCCAACTAAATACACAGTGTGAGAGAACAAGGGATCTCTCACCCTGTTCTGGCAAAGTTAGTCCAGTATTTCATCATGGTCCTGCTAAGCTGTCGTTCCTCCTCTGTCGTGTTATCTATGAGTGGAAAACTTTTTTAGTTCTGTTGTTTCCAAGAAAAGCTGCAGAGATAGTTACAGGCTCAGCAGAATGAGCTTGTCCAAATATAATCTTCCTCAGTCTTTTGTCACGTAACAGTATTAACCTCTGACTATGTTATTTCACAGTAACTTGTTACTCATGTTATTGTTATGAACAGTTCCCCCAGAATTTGATATAAAAACAAGGTTTTCAAATATATTTAGCCTACAATATCTCCAGAATAGTTTTTTAACTACCATTCACTGTCATCTGTCCAAAAGGTGGCAGCAAACACAAAGCCTACCTCAGTGGTCTGCTTTCACAAAGCCTGGTCTGCTGATGTGACCATGGAGGGATGCTGCTGGAACTCATAGATCAAGCTACCAGAATCTTGCATAGACACGTGTGTAATGTATCTGTGAATACCAACAGAGCATGTCTGTCAACTACAAAAAGTCTCAATCATTTAGATATGTCTTAAAATGATTTATTCATAATTATTAAATAATGTCTTCCAGGTTTCTAAAGAGAATAATAAAAAATAAAATAAAAAAAATAGGGCATCTGATTGGTATAGTTCCCAGTGTATGCCTCACCTCTACACCCCCTGGGACCACAATCAGTAGAGGCATCCCTGTTCCCCACGGGGTCATTCATGTCACCATGTCTCCTCTACGATGATCCCCAGGGCAGAGTCTGGCTGATGCTACCAGGGAGATACAGGGTTTAAAATACAGCTCATGGACCAGACTGTTAGATGTTTTATTATAAAGCTGCCACCAGGGTTGGGGAGTAACTGATTACAAAATAAAGTGTATTAAGTGTCACTAGTGGATTTTTAATATACCATGTATTTATGTATGTATGTCTGTATACATAAACACTGTATATACAGTACTGGGCAAAAGTTGACCGACCTACTCATTCAAGGGTTTCTTTATTTTTACAATTTTCTACATTGTAGAATAACAGTGGACATCAAAACTATGAAATAACACATATGGAATCATGTAGTAACCAAAAAAGGACTAAATCAAAATATATGAAATTCTTCAAAGTAGCCACCCTTTGCCTTGATGACAGCTTTGCACACGCTTGGTATTTTCTCAACCAGCTTCATGAGGAATGCTTTTCCAACAGTTTTGAAGGAGTTCACAGATATGCTGAGCACTTGTTGGCTGCTTTTCCTTCACTCTGCGGTCCAACTCATCCCAAGCCATCTCAATTGGGTTGAGGTCGGGTGATTGTGGAGGCCAGGTCATCTGCTGCAGCACTCCATCACACTCCATCTTGGTCAAATAGCCCGTACACAGCCTGGAGGTGTGTTGGGTCATTGTCCTATTGAAAAACAAAATGATAGTGGGACTAAGCACAAACCAGATGGGATGTCGTTTCGCTGCAGGATGCTGTGGTAGCCATGCTGGTTAAGTGTGCCTTGAATTCTAAATAAAGCAGACAATGTCACCAGTAACGCACCCTCACACCTCCATGGTGGGAACCACACACATGGAGATCATACTTTCACCTACTCTGTGTCTCACAAAGACACGGCGGTTGGAACCAAAAATCTCCAATTTGGACTCAGACCGAAGGACAGATTTCCACCAGTCTAATGTCCATTGCTTGTTTCTTGGCCCAAGCAAGTCTCTTCTTATTGGTATCCTTTAGTAGTGGTTTCTTTGCAGCAATTCAACCATGAAGGCCTGATTCACAGTCTCCTCTGAACAGTGGATGTTGAGATATGTCTGTTACTTGAACTCTGAAGCATTTATTTGGGATGCAATTCCTGAGGCTGGTAACTCTAATGAACTCCGCAGCAGAGGTAACTATGGGTCTTCCTTTCCTTTGGCGATCCTCATAAGAGCCAGTTTCATAATAACACTTGATGTTTTTTTGCAACTGCACTTGAAGAAACGTTCAAAGTTCTTAATTTTCCGGATTAACTGACCTTCATGTCTTAAAGTAATAATGGACTGTCGTTTCTCGTTGCTTATTTGAGCAGTTCTTGACATATGTTAATTTGCCTGTTAATAAAAATGCATTCCAGGTGACTACCTCATGAACCTGGTTGAGAGAATGCCAAGAGTGTGCAAAGCCGTCATCAAGGTAAAGGGTGGCTATTTGAAGAATCTCAAATGTAACATATTTTGATTTTTTTAACACTTTTTTGGTTACTACATGATTCCATATGTGTTACTTCATAGTTTTGATGTCTTCCCTATTATTCTACAATGTAGAAAATAGTCAAAATAAAGAAACCCTTGAATGAGTAGGTGTGTCCAAACTTTTGACTGGTACTGTATATTTCCCAGAGCTTACAGACTTGTTTTGTAGATCCTTTAGAATACTCAATTTTTCTGTCAAGCAGCTGCAAAACCTGTTTTCGTCTTTTTCGACAAATCCCAATCTTTTGCCTGCCTATTATCAGACAAAGGTCATTTATATTTTGCATAAAGCCTACCCACCGTTCTATATTAACCAATCAAGTAGCAGTCTTGTGTGACAATCAAAGGAGGAACTCTAGGATCTCCTCTTAAATCTACAGGTTGATAATACTCTGTCATTATCATCCCAGTGTGTATTTTCCTGCGTACATCATGGTATTAAAAAAGTGGAAGTGAAGTTCCCGATTGTTCTTTCACCAGCAAAAATATTGTAATCAGATTACAGATACTTTTAAAAACCTAAATTATTCCTTCGCAGATTACTTTTAAATTCAGAAAGGATGCTTTTGAAAAAAAAAATACATTGACACCTTTCTGATTTCTCAATGCCATTCAATTCAGCATTGAAAAAAGGCGCAAGTTTAAGTTAGCTGGAACTAAGCGAGTCTGACCACAAGTCGGAGGCCACCATGATGACACACCAAATGCATTTGATGGATCCTTTTCTTCGTCTTCTAATGCCTCTTAATTAAGGAGAAAGTAATCAAAAAGCAACTGAAAGTAATCTGATTACATCACTGAGTTTGGGAAATCCAAAAGTTACATTACTGATTAGTTTTGGACAGGAAACTAGTAACAAAAAAATTACATTTAGAAAGTAACCTACCCAACCCTGGCTGCCACCATACTTCACTAACCAGTTTTTGAAGCATAAACACCAGGATCATAATCATCATGTTTTCATGGGTCATTCCAAGATCCCAGCCAGGAAACAGGAAAAACTGGTAAAAACAAAATGAGGTGCATTTACCTGTAAAATATATGACAGTTTTCATATCTTCATGCAGGGACATACATGTGGTAGCATCCAGCCATACTCACGGTTGTTGATCCCTAGGATGCTGGGGAAGCCCAAGAAGCTCTTGGTCTGCAGGACTTCCTCCAGGTTGGTAGGGATGACTGTTCCATCCCTGTGCACAGACAGAACCATCTCCCCCTGTGGAGAGAGAGGATGGGCCCCAGAATGGAAGTCAAACAGCCATGTTGTTGCATTCAACAGTGGTATATAGTATAAGTTAGCTAAAGCAGAAACAGCCTGGCATTCAGATACATACACCCCACACACTGTAGGGTGAGTGTGAGGCTCAGAACATATCTACTAGTGCAGGTGTAGCCACCTCTCTGTCCTGTGGGCTGAGGGTACTGAGGCAGGTCATGAACTCTGCAGAGTCATCACTGGGATAGCCTGCTCTCTGTGCCACCAGCTGGAGGAAGGAGAGATTGAAACCAGAGCATTTGAATGACTAACTACAACACGTTACATTGTACCAGAATAATAATGACAGTCATAAAACCACTGAAGGTTTTACCAGTTCTGATATTGTATATGAAACAATGTATGGGATCCTTGAGACTTGCTGTTATGATCAGCACACTGTGAAACAGCAGATCACCTGTGCAGCAGGTTTGGGGTCATCCTGGATGAACATAGAGATGAGGGGTTCTCCACTGACTGATGGCCCTGTGGAACAGTCCTGATGACAGACAGAACCATGGATCAGTGCCCAAAGTAAGCCTACATACAGACAGCCAGTGCATCTTTCTGTATCAGCAAATATCTGTTTTCCTAGATACACAGTACACACGCAAAAAAGACAGCAACACCACCAGCAGACTCTCTAAAAATGGTGACAGATCCTGGGTCTCCCCCAAAACTGCTGATGGTCTCCTGCACCCAGCACAGGGCACACACCTGGTCCAGAACACCCACATTCCGGGGTACTGGCCAACCCCAGTGCTGGACAGTCACACAGATATTAGATCAGATATGCCAGGGTTGTGTTCAGTAGACACCAAACAGGAGAAGATGTTACTGACCTTAATTTGTGCATTGATCATATTGACCAAATGCAGTACATAGAAGTGTACCTGAGGAACCGTGGGATACCCAAACAGTATTGGAGGATGACTACGTCCCTGAAGGCAGCCAATGAGGAGCCATCAGAGTGAAGCCCCTCCCATGAGGACCACCAAAACAAAGACATGTGTGTCTACTCTTGAGGTAGATATGAGTACATTCTCATGTCTCTCCTCACTGGTAGTTTCCTTGGGTCCCCAGGTTTGACTGGTGTGTAGATATTCAGGTAAAGGCAGTCCTCTGAGGTGGTTAGGACAGGGAACTGACCTCCGTACAGGTCCCCCATCTGTCTAGTGTGGTTCATGTTCTGCAGACACCTATGTGTTAAGAGGACAAGAAAGGTGACATTTTATTACACTATCAATAAAAACGTGAATGGCAGAATGTTAATCAGAATGAGCATGATTCAGAGTTCCCCATAAAACAGTATAGGCTGTTTGTCGGTCTCCCTGCCTGTCTCTCTCGCTAACACATTACTGCTTAGGCTCATACAGAGGGGGAATAAGCCTTGGCGTCTCTCAGTCTCTGCCACACCCGGGGAGGCTGGGGGCCTGGAACTTCAGCGGCCCGACAGGGGGCTCAGCGAAGGGGATCCCCAGGTAGGCAGCCTCCCTCTGGCTCTCACTCTGACCAGTCTGCCCTCCAGCTGACCATATCTAGTATGAAGCTGGATGAGGCGCTCTCTGTCCCCTGGAAAATATTTACATTATAGAAAAGGGATTGTCTGTCAAAGGATGCATTAGTTGGGAAAGGAGCCATTTACAAGCCTATCACATTTATTTAAAAAAATTTTTTTATATATATATAAAAAATATATATATAAAACTTTTTGTTTACAGCTAATCAATGCATTTCATAGTTGCTAAAATGTGAATTAAACAGGACATACATTTTTACCTGCAACTGTATGGAAACTCACAAACAGGCTCAGACTTATCCATGCGAGTAGGACTCTTCTGCCCTGACCCATCATAGTGGTGCCAGAGAGATTATCCATTCACATCTGTATAATATCAAACCACATTAAGATCTATTTCAGCAGTTGCCGATTTACATAATCTCTATACATTAATGCACATTACATCCATATCCAGTGAGTAACCAAATATCAATACATTAGAGAGAAAAGTATGCCTTCCAGCTAAAAGAATATGAACCGTATGGAGCCCCAATTCAGTTAAATGCCTTCAGTAAATCTGTGGGAGACTGAGGATTGAGCTGCTCTTCATATCACAGGCTGGCATTGGAAATTCCAATGCAACCTGTTATGGATTTTCTAAAAAGCCAGCCGAGTTGATTCAGTCATGATCGAATGTCAAACAGCAGTTTGAAAAGGCTGAGTCCTCTGAAAGAACATCCTGGTTCATTTTAATCTGCTATAGCTGCCTGGACATGCACTATGAAATTAGATGTCATGCTACCAACTCCACTTATTTATCTTGAGTCTACATTTCTGCCAAGTTCAGAGTGTGCAGAACATCAATAATGACATGATATCAGGCAATCAACTATGAGTAAATTACCTTCAGCTTGGCTCAGGGCAGGACTAGACCTTGAGCTAACCTGGACAGAGATTACATTGAACTAACATCATTGGCAATACAGTAACCTAAAGTGCTGAAGTTACAGCAGGCTGTAATGTACATTTTAAAAGTCCCTGGTATCACGTATATTCCCTCTCCAACGCTCTAGGTCACAAGGCTACTCATTATTACGCACACCTGTCACCATCGTTTCGCGCACAAGCGACTCATTAGACTCAACTGGACTTCATCACCTTCCTGATTACCTTCCCTATGTCGGTCACTTCCTTTGGTTCTTTCCCTAGGCGTTGTTTTTTTTTCTGTTTCAGTGTTTCATGTCTGTACTACTCTTGTTTTGTTCATTTTTTTATTAAATACACTTCCTGAACTTGCTTCCCGACTCCTAGAGTACTCATTAGACCTGGTTTTAATGGAATGTGGAATAAGCAATGCATCAAATAAATTATGGAATTAAAGTAAACTAGTTGAATGCAATCAACCCACAATAAAATACAGTTTACAGGCTAGGCTATAATAGTATTATAGTCAACTTACATCTTCAACTATCATGCATTACAGTAAAAGCAGAACGAGAGACAGCTACCTCAAATAACTTGCAAAAGAAAATAAGTATCTTGGCTCACCAGTGAAAACTGCTCTCCAATTGATAACTCGGTGCAATATCAGGTATTGACATTATTAAAGTCTGCTGTTTAGAAATGCCATAACCTGACAATCTTTCAATACGAAGGAACCAGAAATCAGTTTTAGTCTACTGGAATTCTGTGCAGTTTGGTTGTTTTCAGTAAAAAAAAAAAGAGAAAAGGCGCATGCCCAATGAGGTAACAGAGGAGGATCAATTTGACCGATTTTATGTAAATCCTTGACTGTCGCCTAGGGATAGTCACGTGTGTCCACTAGAGAGTTCCTGCACCCAGATGCCGTTACCATGGAAGTAGGATAGACTGAGGCAGTTTTGCTAAGTGCCGACAAAGGCATAAAAGACAGAGGCCTCAGGCTAGCAGGCTCGTGTAAAATAAATGTCTATATTCCATTTAAGTAAATCAAGCTGCAATCCACAACAGAAAAACACACCCACCACGGAACTTCTACCCCCAAGCCACGAGACTGCTAAATAGTTAACCAAATAGCTACCAGGACTATCTACATTTACCCTTTTTGCACTAACTCTTTTAACTCATCCCATATGCTGCTGCTACTGTTTATTATCTATCCTGTTACTTATATATACATATCTACCTCACTTACCTCGTAACCCTGCACATATTTTATGTATTTTTTATTTAATATTTTATCAGGGAGTCATACTGTGACCAAGGTCTCTTTTACAGATGAGCCCGGAATTACATACATTACAGAAAATACACACATCAAAATATAAATACAAAATGCAAGCAGAAAGAAAAACATGGCCTTAAATAACAAACACAGCAATCAGTAAAAAGGTCCTCAATCAGCCTTGATTGAGGAACTTTGGCCTAGAGGCAGCAAAACATCACATTTAAGAACATTTTGAAGATTGTTTCACAGATAAGGTGTAAAAAAACTCAACGCTGATTTACCTAACTCATTAGAGACCAAAGGAATTTCCAGAGTTAGCCATCCTTGAGCTCGGGTGTAGTAACTCATATGTCTAAAGTTTAGTAATGATGTTACATACAATGGGACTTTTTTTGTAAAAAGGCTTTATAAATGAAAACATATCAATGTGTGACATCAAAGAGGGCCAACCAACTTTCTGGTAGAGAATGCAGAGTACTAAAATTGTCACCCGCAATAAAGCGCAGTGTGCTAGGATAAATTGGCTTTAATGAAGTGGCAGCTACGTTCATATAGATGATGTGGCCATAGTCTAGGACCGATAGGAACTTTGACTGAATAATCTGCCTTCAACTATTAAGAGAGAGGCAGGACCTATTTCTATAGAATAACCATATTTTTTTCTCAGCTTCTTAACTAACTTCTCAATATGCTTTTTAAAAGATAGCTTTTCATCTATCCAGATGCACAGATATTTGTAAGCATGGCTCGATCAATATGGGCACCGTCCAAAGTACATATGCTTAAATCATCAGAGTTATTTTTATGTGCTCTTGAGAACAACATATACTTAGTTTTACCTGCATTCACAGGTAGATCGCCATGCACAATGCCAAGCGTCGGCTGGAGCGTTGTAAAGCTCGCCGCCGTTGGACTCTGGAGCAGTGGAAATGCATTCTCTGGAGTGATGAATCATGCTTCACAATCTGGCATTCCGAAGGACTCATCTGAGTTTGGAGGATGCTAGGAGAACGCTACCTGCACGAATGCATAGTGCCAACTGTAAAGTTTGGTGGAGGAGGAATAATAGTCTGGGGCTGTTTTTCATGGTTCGGGCTAGGCCCCTTAGTGAAAGGAAATCTTAACGCTACAGCATACAATGATATTCTAGATGATTCTGTGCTTTCAACTTAGTGGCAACAGTTTGGGGAAGTCCCTTTCCTGTTCCAGCATGACAATGCCCCCATGCACAAAGTAAGGTCCATACATAAATGGTTTGTCGAGATCGGTTTGGAAGAACTTGAATGCCCTGCACAGAGTTCTGACTTCAACCCCATTTAACACCTTTGGGATGAATTGGAATGCTGACTGCGAGCAAGGCCTAATCGCCCAACATCAGTGCCTGACCTCCCTAAAGATCTTGTTGCTGAATGGAATCAAGTCCCCGCAGCAATGGTCCAACATCTAGTGGAAAGCCTTCTCAGAAGAGTGGAGGCTGTTATAGTAGCAAAGGGGGGACCAACTCTATATTAATGCACATGATTTTGGAATGAGCTGTTCGACGAGCCGGTTCCCACATACTTTTGGTCATGTAGTTTATTTTACTGGTTTGTGACTCACTGACACTGCCCCCGGTTAGAGGAAAATAAAGCAGCCCAAGAGTTAACACACACAGGAACTTTAATCACACACAATAATTTTAATCACACACAGGAGAAGATGAACATGGGTATGTACATGGGTATGGTTCTGTAAAGGTACAGAAACAGAGAGACAATGAATGTACACATGGAATGCAATGAATGGAGCAGGATGAATGTATGCATATCAAATGAGGGACAAGAGTAAATAAAACTAGAACAGAACAGCACAATAGGTAAGGACTTTATCTAATAGCCAGGTATTAAATAATAACAACAGCAGAGTTAATGTAAACATATTTGACCTTTATTTAACTAGGCAAGTCAAATTCTTATTTTTAATGATGGCCTAGGAACAGTGGGTTAATTGCCTGTTCAGGGGCAGAATGACAGATTTGTACCTTGTCAGCTCGGTGATTTGAACTTGCAACTTTTCATGTACTAGTCCAACGCTCTAACCACAAGGCTACCCTGCCACCCCAAATATTACATAATACCCTACAATGTGGATATACAAATGGGCAACATAAATAGTAGCGGTGTGTGGGTAAAATATGTGGTTGTCCATGGTTCTGATTTCTGTGTGCGTGTGTGGATACGTGCATGCGCTTTCATCCAAGTAGAAAAACATTTTGACTCACCCTACATGTAGAGAAACGCCAATGCCATCCTCCTCTCTTTCATGTTGATGAAACGGTCTGTCATACAGTACACACTTTTATTTGTTGTTGTCCTAGGCTACCTGTCTAAAATGCTTGCTCGCTAGCCTAACTTCCATTCTTGGGCAACGTTAGCTAGTTAACATCAGCCTTCTACATCTAGCTACATATATAGCTATTGATAACAAATGTGTATTTTGTGGTTGTGACCCAGAAACTCATGACCATTTATTTTGGGACTGTTCTTATGTCAGAAGATTTTTGAAGTGAGTTAGAATATTTTATTTAAAAAGAAATGACTATTAATGTTAATCTGTTAATCTGTTAATGTTAATCTGAGAGACTCTGAGACTCGACCTCCTAGCCCGAGGTCCGGCGCGCTATCGACTGTGCCGCTCGAGCATGCTTTTGCGGCACAGTCGATAGCGCGCCGGACCTCGGGCTAGGAGGCCGAGGGTTCGAGACCTGCTCCCTGCTGTTTCATTACATTGGTGTCAGAAGTGATCGGACCTCGCATCCACGACAGTGCGTGTGCTTGGCCGGTGAGCGCGTTCCTGTAAAACGTAAAGTCGCAAACTAGCGCGAGGACGCGCTCTTTGAAAGGAGGGAGTAGTGTAACGACCCTGGGTTTATAACCGCGGAAATCGACTCTGTCTCTTGAGCATGCTTTTGCGGCACAGTCGATAGCGCGCCGGACCTCGGGATAGGAGGTCGAGGGTTCGAGACCTGCTCCCTGCTGTTTCATTACATTATGTTTCATTTTGATCCAAATAATATGGATCCTGATTTAACTTTCAAAGTTAATTTGTTTATCTTTCATGGAAGATTCTTTGTCCATAAAATGAAGTGGGCAGAGAACAAACCCCTCTTCACATTATTTAAGATAGAATTTAAATATTATTTTGAAATTATCAGTAAATGTAAAAACAAAAAGCAATACGCACCCATAAAAGTATTTAATATACTTAAATTGAAAATTAATATTGATATGTAATACCCCTGTCTGTTAGGTTTATGTACTCTTGTTTGTATATTTCAGTTTTTTGTATTTGTTGTGTTCATAAAAAAAAAATTAAAAACATCTAGCTACATATTGAACTTCCATCCTCTCAGGCCAGGGGCACAACAACAATGTATGAATGGTTGGGTCAGAATTGCCGTTAAAATCATTGGCCAGTACGGAGAATTAAGTAAAACCACAAGTCCAAATCCATATCTCCAACCATGGCTAATTTAGGAAAGGGTCAATTTTAGCTAGCTTGCTAGCTAGCCACCGGAAGACAACAGCACAACGAGATTCAAAAATTTACGTTTTTTCTGTCAATGATGTATGCTCTCAATGGAATTTGAAAGGAGTGACGCCAAATCCAAGATGGCTTCCCTTTACACTTTTTTTTGGTACGCCTTACACTTTTTTTTGGTACGCCAGGACCATTAACAGTTGAGCTCGCTCAATTTAGCTCAACGCTGACTGGCTAATTATGTATACTTTTTTGGTCAATGGAGGTCAGATGCTCACAGGCTTCCCTTGACTTCAATGCTATGAGCGGCAACAATGTCATACTTGTTTTGACCAGACAGCATCAGACAGATGACTTACACGTAGAGAGACAGAGGGGCTCTGTTTTTCTCACTCGGATGCTTTCTCCTGTGAGATGCGTCCAGCCTCTTGCGAATTGAAGGAAATTATGAAGCACAGAGAGACGAAAGATAAATAACTGAATGCATTTTTTTCCTTTGTCCATTTTTTGGGGAAGCCTGGCTTCCCTTGGCTCCATGAATACACGCCACTGCACTAAAGGTAATGTAACGACCCTGGGTTTATAAGCGCGGAAATCAACTTTGCTGCATGAGTATGCTTTTGCGGCACAATCGATAGCGCGCCGGACCTCGGGCTAGAAGGTCGAGCCTGCTCCCTGCTGTTTCATTACATTGATGTCAGAAGTGATTGGACCTTGCACCCACGACAGTGCGTGTGCTTGGCCGGTGAACACGTTCCTGTGAGAAATAGAGTCGCAAGCTAGCGCGAGGACGCGCACTTTGAAAGGAGGGAGTAGTGTAACGAACCTGGGTTTATAAGCGCGGAAATTGATTCTGCCGCACGAGCATGCTTTTGCGACACAGTCGATAGCGCCGGACTTCGGGCTAGAAGATCGAGGGTTCGAGACCTGCTCCCTGCTGTTTCATTACAGTAATAATAGCAAATACTAATAACAACTTCAGCATAAAACATTGTACTTAGCTACGTAGTGATATACAAAGCCAAGCTAATCAACAACAACTTACTCTGTTTTCACGCATTCTATCCACATATGTCCACCCACACAGACTGGAATAACATGTTCAGTAATGGCAATATTTACTCCGTTGGAGAGTGTGGGTCCGGCTGGCTAGCCAATCAGGACCTGGAGAGACTGCATGGCTAGAGCGTGCACAAGGGTGAGACATGGCTATTGTCCGATTGGCTGAAGCCATGAGCTGGAGGAGAGATGGCGAGGCTCCAGAAAAGCAAATAAACAAATGCTCACGCAAACAGTGATATAGCGCCCTCGGCAGGGGGATTCTGTAACAGACGCTGCCTGAATGGCAGTAGTGGTGCTCCCCGCCACCCAATGTAGTTACTCCATGCAGCCTCTCCATTAGCTGCTGGTCAGGAACAGCCAGAGGACAGATGGCTTAAAGTGACCATGCGGGTTGCACGTTGGAGTAGGGCCAGACCACTATTACAAACCAGGTGCCGGGGGGAGGGCCCCCGTGTCCAGGGCCGGGGAGAAGAGCAGGCCCAGTGGTGGCGGCTCCCCAACTGAGGCAGGCCAGACCCCAGTAGCGGAGAGCATGTGCGGCGGTGGCTCCCCCACAGAGGCGGGCTGTGCCCCAGCAGAGGAGAGCAGGCACGGCGGCAGAGGTTCCCTAATTGAGGCAGGCAAGTCCCCCAGTGCAGGGACCAGAGGAGGACCAGATCAGGAGGCAGTGCTGGTGAGTCCAGGGCAGATGGTGGATCAGCTCGGACTCCAGGAGCAGGAATAGGTAGTACTCCTGGGACAGGACACTGGAGTGCGAAGTCTGAGTGGTCGGCCCCAGTGAGGTCTGGTGTGTCCCCCACAATCACGTCGGGGGTTGAGTCCAGCGGCAACAGGACCAGGATTGGAGCTGGGTCAGGTGGTGCATGTTGGGCAGGGACGTCCTGGACACAGAACAGGACCCATGGCTGTGGCTGGGTCAGGTGAAGCTGTACTGTCAGTAGCTGGTGATAGTGCTGTGGCTGGGTCCCCCCATGGGTCCAGGTCATGGCTGGACATCATCGGGGTAAGCATTAGACAGGTCCGGTGCTGCTGGAGGGTCCCTGAGTGCAGGGACAGGCAGAGAGTCAGACTCGTCAGGTAGCTTTGACTGGTGATGATCTGGCGGCGGTGAGGAATAGGGTCCAGTCAGCAACATAGGCACACTACCGTGTGGCGATGCTGCTAGCATCACATAGGCCATCCGAGCCGAGGGTTCCACAGACTCTACAGCAGTGGAGGGGGGATCGGGAATTATATACTGTGTGGGCTCAGTTTCCGTAGAAGGCAACTGCTGAGCACCAGCGAGGGCCAAGGACATGACATGTCCCTGCCCAGTCTCAGTCGAAGCCGTGCCCGACAATGGTGTCGGGGCAGGAGAGGCAATATAGTCACACCCGATGGTCACAGTCACCCGATGGTCACCTGATAAAATTGCTGTACAATATGATCTTGTTGCCATCTGATGCACATAGATGTCATAAATCAGCACAGCAGAGCTCTCCCTGTACTATGCCGTGCCTTGATTGTATTACTGTTGATGATATCTGGAAATGTGAATGTACACCCTGGCCCATCTACAGGTGCTAGCCCCAATTCTGACTTGTGCGTTGATATCTGCTTCACTGATTTCTGCTCACGTAAAAGTCTGGGTGTTCTGCACGTTAACACTAGAAGCTTATTACCTAAAATGGATCAATTGAAGGTGTGGGTTCACAGCTCCAATCCAGATGTGTTGGTCATTACTGAGACGTGGTTAAGACAGAGTGTTTGAAAACTGACGTTAACCTTTCTGGTTATAACCTTTTTCTGCAAGACAGATCTTCCAAAGGTGGGGGAGTGGAAATCTTTACCAAGGATCACTTTCATTGCTCGGTTGTCTCCACCAAGTCTGTCCCCAAACAATTTGATTTGCTGGTTTTAAGCATTAAACTTTCAAATAGCTCTTTGTTGACTGTTGCTGGGTGCTATCGTCCTCCATCAGCACCGGCCTGTACTCTACCTGCCCTAAGCTCTCTCCTGGCCGCTTACACTAAGTGAATTTGTCCTGCTAGGTGACCTAAACTGGAACATGCTTAAACCACCTGACCAAGTCCTAAAGCAATGGGACCCCCTAAATCTTTCTCCGATTATTCCCAACCCCACAAGGTATGACTCCAAACAGCCAGAAAAGGCTACTCTCCTCAATGTTATCCTCACAAATAATCCTGATAGGTATCGGTCTGGTGTTTTCTGTAATGACCTTAGTGATCACTGTTTTACAGCCTGTGTTCGTAGTGGCTGCTCAGTGAAACGACCTGTCTTGATTTGTCATAGACGCTTGCTAAAAAACTTGAGCAAGCCTTCCTTCATGAACTGGCCTCTGTAAAATGGTATAGAATCAGCTTGATCCTCTCTGTTGAAGACGCTTGGACCTTCTTTTCAGTGGTATTGTTAACAATCATGCCCCAATAAAGAACATTTTAATTAAAGCAGGTTCAGCCCCTGGTTTGACCGTGATCTTGCAGAGTTACTGTAACGCACTTCTATGCGTAGTGGGTGCGAAGTCAGGTGCAGGAAGCAGAGGGTAAAGGACAATGTTTTATTCGGGCGCAGGAAAATGGTCACGCCAAAACACCAGGCGCAATAACAAGACCGGCCCAAAACCAGGACCCAACCAGTCCGGAGAAAACAAAGAAAAACGCACAACCACAAACATGAACAGAGGAAAATAAGCCTGCACAAAGAGCAGGCGGGCATTACCGGCTTAAATACCCCAACTAAAACCTAAACAAGAAACAGGTGTAACCAATAAGACAAAACCAACAGAAAAGGGAAAAGGGATCGGTGGCATCTAGTAGACCGGTGACGACGACCGCCGAGCGCCGCCCGAACAGGAAGAGGAGCCACCTTCGGTGGGAGTCCTAAACAAGAAACAGGTGTAACCAATAAGACAAAACCAACAGAAAGGGGAAAAGGGATCGGTGGCATCTAGTAGACCGGTGACGACGACCGCCGAGCGCCGCCCGAACAGGAAGAGGAGCCACCTTCGGTGGGAGTCCTAAACAAGAAACAGGTGTAACCAATAAGACAAAACCAACAGAAAAGGGAAAAGGGATCGGTGGCATCTAGTAGACCGGTGACGACGACCGCCGAGCGCCGCCCGAACAGGAAGAGGAGCCACCTTCGGTGGGAGTCCGTCACCTCACCTTCCTGCAGGGGACCAGCTACCACCGGCCTGAGGAGAGACACATGAAACGAGGGGTTAATACACTAGTAAGAAGGGAGTTGTAATCTATAACACACCTCGTTTATCCGCCTCAGGACTTTAAATGGCCCCACACACTGCGGCCCCAGCTTCTGGCAGGGCAGGCGGAGGGACAGGTTTCGGGTCGAGAGCCAGACCCTGTCCCCCGGTGCGAACACGGGGGCCTCACTGCGGTGGCGGTCAGCGCTCCTCTTCTCCCGTCCACCAGCTTGCTTGAGGGATTCCTGGACAGCCCTCCAGGTCTCCCGAGAGCACTGCACCCACTCCTCCACCGCAAGAGCCTCGGTCTGACACAGATGCCACGGTGCCAGGACCGGCTGGTAGCACAACACGCATTGAAATGGTGACGTGTTCGTGGAGGAGTGAGTTCTGAGCCACCTCCGCCCATGAGACGTACCTCGCCCATTCTCCTGGACGGTCCTGGCAATAAGACCGCAGAAACCTACCCAACCCCTGGTTCACTCTCTCCACCTGCCCATTATTCTCGGGGCGATAATCCGAGGTCAGGCTGACAGAGACCCACAGACGCTCAATAAATGCCCTCCACACTAGGGACGTGAACTGGGGATCCCGATCAGAAACGATGTCCTCAGGCACCACGTATTGCCGGAAGAGGTGGGTAAATAAAGCCTCCGCAGTCTGTAGGGCCGTAGGGAGACCGGGCAACGGGAGGAGATGGCAGGACTTAGAAAACCGATCCACAACGACCAGGATCGTGGCGTTCCCAGATAGGTAAGATCGTTAAGAAAGTCCACCGACAGATGAGAACACGGCCGTTGTGGAACGGGGAGGAGCTGTAACTTCCCTCTAGGCAGGTGCCTAGGAGCCTTACTCTGAGCGCACATCGAACAGGAAGAGACATAGAACCTCACGTCCTTAACTAAGGTGGGCCACCAGTACTTCCCCCTAAGACCCCGCACTGTCCTCGCCACACCAGGATGACCCGAAAAGGGTAGCGTGTGAGCCCACCGAATCAATTGATCACGAACACCAAGCGGCACATACTTAAGACCTGTAGGACATTGTGGAGGCGCAGGTTCCAACCGTAACGCCCGCTTAATGTCCACGTCCACCTCCCATACCACTGGTGCCACCAGCCTTGAAGCTGGAAGGATGGGAGTAGGATCGATGGGCCGATCCTCTGTGTCATAGAGACGGGACAGCGCGTCGGCCTTCGTGTTGAGGGAACCTGGTCTATACGAGATAGTAAATCTAAATCTGGTGAAAAACATGGCCCACCTTGCCTGACGAGGATTCAGTCTCCTCGCTGCCTGGATATACTCCAGATTACGATGGTCAGTCCAGATGAGGAAAGGGTGCTTGGCCCCCTCAAGCCAGTGTCTCCACACCTTCAGGGCCTTTACCACAGCTAACAACTCCCGGTCCCCCACATCATAGTTTCGCTCCGCCGGACCGAGCTTCCTCGAAAACAAATCGCAGGGGCGGAGCTTCGGTGGGGTGCCTGAGCGCTGTGATAACACGGCTCCAACCCCAGCCTCGGACGCGTCCACCTCCACTATGAACACCAAAGAGGGGTCCGGATGTGCCAACACGGGAGCATCACTAAACAGCGCCTTCAAACGATTGAAAGCTCTGTCCGCCTCTGCCGACCACCGTAAACGCGCCGGCCCCCCCTTCAGCAGTGAGGTAATGGAAGCCGCCACCTGGCCAAAACCCCGGATAAACCTCCGGTAGTAATTGTCAAACCCTAAAAACCACTGCACCTCCTTTACCGTGGTCGGAATCGGCCAATTACGCACAGCCTTAACGCGGTCACACTCCATCACCACCCCCGAGGTGGAAATGCGATAACCCAGGAAAGAGACGGCTCGTTTGGAGAACACACATTTCTCAGCCTTAACGTACAGGTCATGCTCCAGCAGTCGCCCAAGTACCTTGTGCACCAGAAACACATCCGCGGCGCGTGTGGCGGAATAGATCAGGATATCATCAATATACACCACCACACCCTGCCCGTGCAGGTCCCTGAGAATCTCGTCTACAAAGGATTGAAAGATGGCTGGAGCATTCTTTAACCCATACGGCATGACGAGGTACTCATAATGGCCAGATGTGGTACTAAACGCGGTTTTCGACTCGTCTCCATCCCAAATACGCACCAGATTATACGCGCTCCTGAGGTCCAGTTTCGTGAAAAAACGCGCTCTGTGAAATGATTCCACCGCTGTAGCGATGAGAGGTAGCGGGTAACTAAACCCCACTGTGATGTAATTGAGACCGCGATAATTAATGCACGGACGCAGACCTCCCTCCTTTTTTTTCACAAAAAAGAAACTCGAGGAAACGGGTGACGTGGAGGGCCGAATGTACCAATGTCCCAGAGATTCCGTGACATATGTCTCCATAGCCAACGTCTCCTCCTGTGACAATGGGTACACGTGACTCCTGGGAAGTGCAGCATTTACCTGGAGGTTTGTCACGCAATCCCCCTGTCGATGAGGTGGTAATTTGGTCGCCCTCTTCTTACAGAAGGCGATAGCCAAATCGGCAATACTCAGAGAGGATGCGCACAGTGGAAGCCTGGTCTGGACTTTCCATCAACGTAGCACTGATGGAAACTTCCATACACCTACCTGAACACTACTCTGACCACCCTGGAGAGCCCCCTGTTTCCATGAAATCCTGGGATTGTGACTGGCCAGCCAGGGAACCCCCAGCACCACTGGAAACGCAGGTGAATCGATAAGGAAGAGACTAATCCGCTCCCTATGATCCCCCTGCTTTACCATGTCCAGTGGAACCATGGCCTCTCTGACCAGCCCTGACCCTAACGGTCAGCTATCTAAGGAGTGCACGGGGAAGGGTGGATCTATCGGCACCAGCGGAATCCCCAGCTTACGGGCGAGTCCGCGATCCATAAAGTTCCCAGCTGTGCCTGAATCGACTAGCGCCTAATGCTGGAGAGAGGGAGACAACTCAGTTTTTTTATACAAACATGTGACCAACAGGGAGCTCTGGGTGAGTTTGGTGCCGACTCACCTGGGGTGACCGAGAAGTGTTCTGCCTGCCCTCTCGACTCCCAGACGGGCTCCTCCAGCACCGGTCGGAAGTGTGTCCTCTCCGACCACAGCTGGTGCAGGAGGAGCCTTCTCCTCCGGTACCCCTCGATGCAGGCCCCCTAAATCCATAGGTATGGGAGCGGGAGGGCCAGGAGGTGGAACTGACAGGACCCTTTCTGAACGCCCGCAGGCAGCTAGCAGATTGTCCAGCCGGATCGACATGTTTATGAGTTCATGGAGGGAGAGAGTGGCGTCCCGACAAGCTAGCTCCCTGCGGACGTCTTCCCGGAGGCTGCACCGGTAGTGATCCATCAGGGCCCTGTCATTCCACTCAGCCCCAGCGGCCAAGGTCCTTCCAGCGCGAAGTCCTGCGCGCTCCTCGTCTCCTGCCTAAGGTGGAGCAGCCGTTCACCCGCCGCTCGGCCCTCTGCAGGGTGAACTCTGGGTAGTGGTCCCTAGCCGAGTCTGGGCCATTCCAAACTGCCACTCCAGAGTTCGGCCCGTCAGGCAGGAGACGAGAACGCTCACCCTCTCTTTGCCCGAGGGAGTCGGCCTCACGGTAGCCAGGTACAGCTCGAGCTGGAGCAAAAATCCCTGGCACCCAGCCGCCGCTCCATCGTACTCCCTCTGGGGTGCAAGACGAAGTGCGCTGTAGCCGGATAACGCCGGAGGAATGGGTTGAGTCGTCGAAGGAGCTGGAGGTGAGGTGGGGAGACCACTCCTCTCCCATCGGTCTATTCTCTCCATCATTTGGTCCATCGCCGACCCAATCCGATGGAGGATGGCCGTGTGATGGAGGACGCGCTCCTCCATCGATGGAAGGGGGGTGGCCGCTGCTCCTGCTGACTCCATGAAGGTGCAGGCTTCTGTAACGCACCTCTATGTGTAGTTGGTGCGGAGTCAGGCGCAGGAAGCAGAGGGTTAAGGACAATGTTTTATTCCGGCACAGGAAAATGGTCACGCCAAAACACCAGGCGCAATAACAAGACCGGCCCAAAACCATTACCGGCTTAAATAGCCCAACTAAAACCTAAACAAGAAACAGGTGTAACCAATAAGACAAAACCAACAGAAAAGGGAAAAGGGATCGGTGGCAGCTAGTAGACCGGTGACGACGACCGCCGAGCGCCGCCCGAACAGGAAGAGGAGCCACCTTTGGTGGGAGTTGTGACAGTTACTCCACCTCAAGAATTGCATTTGTCGAAAGGCTTGGCACACGAATACTCAGGCTGACTGGCTCTTGTTCAGGCAAATGAGAAATAAGTGTGCTCAGGCTACCCGGAAGGCCAAAGTTAGTTACTTTAAGGAGCAGTTCTCTCTCTGTGGGTTTAACCCCAAGAAGTTCAGGAAAACAATTAAAGACCTGGAGAGTAAACCCTCCTCCTCACAGCTGCCCATGTCCCTTAATGTTGATGATGTGGTTGTTACTGACAAGAAGCACATGTCTGAGCTCTTTAATCACCACTTCTTAAGTCAGGATTCCTACTTGACTCAGCCATGCCTCTTTGCCCGTCCAACATTTCCTAATCTCCCACCCCTTCTAATGCAACTATCCCCGATGCCTCTCCCTCTTTTTCCCCTGCCCTGCTACAGTTTCTCCCTGCAGGCAGTCACTGAGTCCGAGATGCTAAAGGAGCTCCTTAAACTTGGCCCGAAAGAACCATCTGGGTCAGATAGTTTAGACCCTTTCTTCTTTGAGGTTGCTGCCCCTATCATCGCCAAGCATATCTCCAACCTTTTAACCTGTCTCTCCTTTCTGGGTAGGTCCCCATTGCTTGAAAGGTAGCCACGGTTCATCCTTTATTTAAAGGGGGAGATCCTAACTGTTATAGGCCTATTTATATTTATCAAAAGTGTTGGAAAAACTTGTCAATAATCAACTGACTGGCTTTCTTGATGTCTATAGTATTCTCTATAGTAATCTGGTTTCCGCTCAGGTTATGGACGTGTCACTGCAACCTTAAAGGTCCTTAAAGACGTCACCATTGCCCTTGAATCTAAGCAATATTGTGCTGCTATTTTTGTTGACTTGGCCAAAGCTTTTGATACGGTAGATCATTCCAAACTTGTGCGCCGGCTAAGGAGTATTGGTGTCTCTGAGGGGTCTTTGGCCTGGTTTGTTAACTACCTCTCTCAAAGAGTAGGTGTATAAAGTCAGAAAATCTGCTGTCTCAGCCACTGCCTGTGACCAAGGGAGTACCCCAAGGCTCGATCCTAGGCTCACGCACTTCTCAATCTACATCAATAACATAGCTTAAGCAGTAGGAAGCTGTCTCATCCATTTGTATGCAGATGATACAGTATTAGAGTCAGCTGGCCCCTCCCCAGATGTTGTGTTAAATGCTCTACAACAAAGCTTTCTTAGTGTCCAACAAGCTTTCTCTACCCTTAACCTTGTTCTGAACACCTCCAAAACAAAGGTCATGTGGTTTGGTAAGAAGAATGCCCCTCTTAGAGCTTGAGGTAGTCACCTCATACAAGTACTTTGGAGTATGGCGAGATGGTGCACTGTCCTTCTCTCAGCACATATCAAAGCCGCATGCTAAAGTTAAATCTAGACTTGGTTTCCTCTATCGTAATCGCTCCTCTTTCACCCCTGCTGCAAAACTAACCCTGATTCAGATGACCGTCCTACCCATGCTAGATTACGGAGACATAATTTATAGATCGGCAAGTAAGGGTGGTCTCGAGCGGCTAGATGTTCTTTACCATTCGGCCATCAGATTTGCCACCAATGCTCCTTATAGGACACATCACTGCACTCTATACTCCTCTGTAAACTGGTCATCTCTGTATACTCATCGCAAGACCCACTGGTTGATGCTTAAATATAAAACCCTTTTAGGCCTCACTCCCCCCTATCTGAGATATCTACTGCAGCCCTCATTCTCCACATACAACACCCGTTCTCCCAGTCACAGTCTGTTAAAAGTCCCCAAAGCACACACATCCCTGGATCGCTCCTCTTTTCAGTTCGTTGCAGCTAATGACTGGAACGAGCTGCAACAAACACTCAAACTGAACAGTTTTATCTCAATCTCTTCATTCAAACACTTAATCATGGACACTCTTACTGAGTTGTGGCTGCTTTGTGTGATGTATTGTTGTCTCTACCTTCTTGCCCTTTGTGCTGTTGTCTGTGCCCAATAATGTTTGTACCATGTTTTCTGCTACCATGTTGTGTAGCTACCATGTTTTTGTTATGTTGTGTTGCTGCCATGCTATGTTGTCTTAGGTCTCTCTTTATGTAGTGTTGTGTTGTCTCTCGTTGTTATGTTGTGTTGTTAGCATGATGCATTGTCATGTGTGGCTGCGTTGCTATGTTGTTGTCTTAGGTCTCTCTTTATGAAGTGTTGTCTTGTCTCTTGTTGTGATGTGTGTTTTGTCCTTTATTTCTATTGTATTTTTAATGCCAGGCCCCCGTTCCAAAGGAGGCCTTTTGCCTTTTGGTAGGCCGTCATTGTAAATAAGAATTTGTTCTTGGGGCCTCCCGGGTGGCGCAGTGGTCTAGGGCACTGCATCGCAGTGCTAATTGCGCCACCAGAGTCTCTGGGTTCGCCCCCAGGCTCTGTCGCAGCCGGCCGCGACCGGGAGGTCCGTGGGGCGACGCACAATTGGGCTAGCGTCGTCCGGGATAGGGAGGGTTTGGCCGGTAGGGATTTCCTTGTCTCATCGCGCTCCAGCGACTCCTGTGGCGGGCTGGGCGCAGTGCGCGCTAACCAAGGGGGCCAGGTGCACGGTGTTTCCTCCGACACATTGGTGTGGCTGGCTTCCGGGTTGGAGGCGCGCTGTGTTAAAGAAGCAGTGCGGCTTGGTTGGGTTGTGCCTCGGAGGACGCATGGCTTTCGACCTTCGTCTCTCCCGAGCCCGTACGGGAGTTGTAGCGATGAGACAAGATAGTAATTACTAGCGATTGGATACGACGAAAATTGGGGAGAAAAGGGGATAAAAAAGAGAAAAAAAAAGAGAAAAAAAAAAGAATTTGTTCTTAACTGACTTGCCTAGTTAAATAAAGGTTAAACAATATATATATATAAATATCTGGCAACGGTGCTGGTTCCGAAGAGACAACCCCTTACATAATGCTAAGAAGACTGTATATTCTGTTCAACACTGGAAAAATGGGCCTCCTGCACACCATACGACATATCCAGCGATGTCGACGGTGCTGCAACCCCCGGGACTCGAAAGCAGAAGACAAATCCATGCGCTGGGTTACCGGGGATGCGGCCCCACATGATGCTAAGTAGCATCTTACAGGTGGAGGAGAGAGGACATAGGGTCCATGTTGCACCGTCGGCAGGCGGGGGGTTTCCATAGTCTCCAGAGAGAAGGTATAATCCAAATGGTAGTCGTCCACTGGATACCCCGGAACCATACTCCACTGGACTGCAGGTGGGCAGTGCGGAAAGTACCCTGTGTACTCTCTGTGGGCTACCATATTGTAGTGTTGTCAGCAAAAGTCACAAATCCGGCGAGTCAAAGGACCATTGTTACGTTCCCCAGTTTCTGTGTTCTGTTTTGTATTTGAGTGTGTGTTTCAGGAGATGGCTTCCTGAAGTACTCCCCAACCAGCTGATTGGTCAACCCCAGGCTAATTGGTGATTGGAGCTGACCCCGCCCCCTCGTCAAGAAGCAGCTGACTCTAATCACCATTGCCACCTGAAGATAAAAGCCAGTGTTCTGCCCAAGAGGGTAGAGAGAAGAGATTGAGAGAGGAGAGAGATGAGATTTGGAGTAGAGATTTGGAGATTGAGAGAGAGAAAAATTAGATTGTGATATAGTGTTGGTTGTGTATCAGAACGTGTGGTATGTACTGTTGTTGTTGGTAGCAGTTCTGTTGTTGTTGGTGTTTGTGAAATCGTTAATAATTACTCTGTTTCGTTTGTTCCCAGGGGGGAAGGAGAAGGCACTTTGGGAGTTCTTAAGCAAGAGGCCCGTGGGCATACATATACCCGTAGTATATTTACTGTCTAGGCACACTAGGTAAGACCTGGGCGGACCACCCCCTGTATTTTGGTTAGGGCACCAGGCGGTGTTAAGTTAGGTAAGTTAAGTGGGTAGGCAGGTTAGATAGGAGAGGGGGAACTTTGATATTTACTTTCTTTGCTTTGGTTCCGTCCAGCCCCTTTTCCCCATATTACCGTGTAAGAAAATAAATTCTAGTAAACGGTAAATTCTGCTTTTGGTGTCATCCTTACTCGCACCTACAGTCCATACCTCTTGCACTTCAGAGAGTTGAGTTGTAGCAGGGAGTTGCGTTCCCTCTTCTCAGAGGCGTGCGTAACATAATGGGGGCTCATCCGGGATTCCATTAAACCCACCGGACCCTGCTGCACTGAGCTCTCTGTGGTTAGTGATTGAGGTGTGATGGTAGGTTGTGAGTTTGGATGACTTGTTTAGTTTGTGTTTTCAGTAGATTGTTGTGTACAAGATGGCTGCCTCAGCCATCTCCAAGTTCATTGAAGCGCCCTCTATTGATTGTTTGGTGAGGTTTCGAAAAGTAGACCTTATAGCTATAGCTGACCATTATGGATTTGTTATCCCTGAGAAAGCCCTAAAGGCTGAGCTTTTGGTGCTAGTCAGGGAGGGTTTAGTGAGAGAAAGAAATCTCTCATTGCAAGGAGAGGAGACGGGTAGACCTTCTGATGCCAAGTCGGAGGACAGGGCGAAGGAAGGGGTTGCTCGTACCCCCTTTACATTGCCTCGATTCGATCCTTTATCTTCTGCTTCAGGTCGTTCAGACGGGACCGCTAGGCTAAAGGTGAGGCTGGCCCGGTTAGAAATGGAGCAAAAAGATAAAGAGAGACAAATGCATTTTGACCTTGAAATTAGGAAAATAGAAGCCGACAAGGAGGTGAGGATCCGACAACTGGAGATAGAAACTGGCTCCAGTACGACTCCAAAAGCTGCTCAGCATCAAGCCCACTTTGATGTAAGTAAAAATATAGCTTTAGTCCCACCATTCCGAGAGTCGGAAGTTGATTCCTATTTCTCTGCGTTTGAGCGTGTGGCCGCTGCGCTACATTGGCCACTTGAGGTTTGGCCTCTCCTGTTACAATGTAAATTGTCTGGGAAAGCCCAGGAAGTAGTAGCTGCTCTCTCGCTGGAAGACAGTTTACACTACGAAACAGTTAAAACTACCGTGTTGCGGGCTTATGAGTTGGTGCCTGAAGCTTATAGACAGCGCTTCAGGAACCACAAGAAACCCTCTCACCGTACTTTTGTTGAGTTTGCTAGGGACAAAGAGTCTCTGTTTAATCGATGGTGTTCAGCCAGCAAAGCTAACACCTTTGCTGATATTCGGGAGTTGATGCTGTTGGAGGCAATTGTTGCTTTTCCTGCTCCCACGACTCGACGCCAGTTGCGCAGATTCCTAGGGATGGTAGGGTACTATCGTACATTCTGTAAGAATTTCTCGACGGTAGTAGCTCCCCTTTCATCTCTGCTTAGTCCCAAGGTACCATTTAGGTGGTCCAAGGACTGTAACCATGCGTTTGAGTCCGCTTAAGCGCTACTTTGTAGTGCCCCAGTGCTTGCCGCCCCCAACTTTGACAAACCTTTTAAGTTGGAGGTTGACGCTAGTATAGTGGGGGTGGGTGCGGTTCTCTTACAGGAAGATGAAGACGGAGTGGATCGGCCCGTCAGTTTCTTCTCCCGTAAGTTCAACTCGTGTCAGTCAAGGTACTCCACAATTGAACAAGAGACGCTAGCTTTATTGCTAGCCTTACAGTTCTTTGAGGTATATGTGGGATCCAGTGCCTTTCCTGTAATGGTCTTCACGGACCATAATCCTTTAGTGTTCTTAAAGCAAATGTACAATCAGAACCGCCGCCTTATGCGGTGGGCTCTGATTGTACAAGGATATAATGTACAGATAGCCTATGTGAAGGGCTCAGCGAATGTGGTTGCTGACCCTCTATCACGGGTTTACTAACTGGGGAAGCGTTGGTTTTTGTTATTACAAACTGTATGTTTGCAATTTTTGTGGTGGGCGTGTTACGTTCCCCAGTTTCTGTGTTCTGTTTTGTATTTGAGTGTGTGTTTCAGGAGATGGCTTCCTGAAGTACTCCCCAACCAGCTGATTGGTCAACCCCAGGCTAATTGGTGATTGGAGCTGACCCCGCCCCCTCGTCAAGAAGCAGCTGACTCTAATCACCATTGCCACCTGAAGATAAAAGCCAGTGTTCTGCCCAAGAGGGTAGAGAGAAGAGATTGAGAGAGGAGAGAGATGAGATTTGGAGTAGAGATTTGGAGATTGAGAGAGAGAAAAATTAGATTGTGATATAGTGTTGGTTGTGTATCAGAACGTGTGGTATGTACTGTTGTTGTTGGTAGCAGTTCTGTTGTTGTTGGTAGCAGTTTGTGTTTGTGAGTGTTTGTGAAATCGTTAATAATTACTCTGTTTCGTTTGTTCCCAGGGGGGAAGGAGAAGGCACTTTGGGAGTGCTTAGGCAAGAGGCCCGCGGGCATACATATACCCGTAGTATATTTACTGTCTAGGCACACTAGGTAAGACCTGGGCGGACCACCCCCTGTATTTTGGTTAGGGCACCAGGCGGTGTTAAGTTAGGTAAGTTAAGTGGGTAGGCAGGTTAGATAGGAGAGGGGGAACTTTGATATTTACTTTCTTTGCTTTGGTTCCGTCCAGCCCCTTTTCCCCATATTACCGTGTAAGAAAATAAATTCTAGTAAACGGTAAATTCTGCTTTTGGTGTCATCCTTACTCGCACCTACAGTCCATACCTCTTGCACTTCAGAGAGTTGAGTTGTAGCAGGGAGTTGCGTTCCCTCTTCTCAGAGGCGTGCGTAACAACCATGAAAGAGAGCGACCCGGCTCTACATATTTACTGGTTTGAAACTCACTGACACCGCCCCTGGTTAGAGGGGAACAAAGCAGGGACTTTAATCACACACAATAACTTTAATCACACACAGGAGAAGATGAACATGGGTATGTACATGGGTATGGTTCTGTAAAGGTACAGAAACAGAGAGACAATGAATGTACACATGGAATGCAATGAATAGAGCAGGATGAATGTATGCATATCAAATGAGGGACGACAGTAAATAAAACTAGAACAGAACTGCAATAGCACAAAGGGTAAGGACTGTATCTTATAACCAGGTATTATTGTTATGTTATTAATAGTACAATAATAACAACAGCAGAGTTAATATTAACATATTACCTAATACCACACAAACGGGCTATACATTCAGGTAAAACATATGGGTTAATGATTCAGCAACAGGGGGGCAGAGAGCTCCAGCAAAAATTCATCAAGCATACCAGCCCTAGTGGATTTTTTTTACATTAATCTTAAGCAAGGCATCTAGCACATCACAAATAGTAAATTGTTGAAATTAAAACAAAGATTCACTTGAAGTTGACTGGTTAACCATCGAGTCAGCTGGAGACTGGCAGAGGGAAGAGCAGTTGATTGACTGACCAGGGTCAATCACTGTTTTTCTCAAATAAAAAGCCTGCCGAGATAAAATGATTAAAGCATCACTTATCCTATTCTTCTCAATTATGATGCCAGTGTCAGACAGAACTTGCTTAGGCAAGGAAGATGAATTTGTGCGCTTTAGTCCATTTACTGTTTTCCAAAAATGTAGAAGGATCACCAGAGTCCGAGCTTTAAAAGTAGCTTGATTTAACTTTCTTACTTGAGAGAGTGCTTATACGTTTTGTTCTATGAGATATCAGTCAGTTAATGTGCCCTTTATGAATTAAGAAGCCTTTGGGTGTTGTTTTTTAAATTTTATTACATAAATGCTTCAAAATTCACAAAAGTGATGTTAGCTGATGACGATTATCTTGTAGAACAAAATATATAAGATCTCCTAAGCCTGTGTTTACCACAGCCCTTATTTTTGGCATTCATTCAAAAACCCTGCAAAAACTCCATTCATTTTCCCATAGGCTTCGCTCAACGCACCATGCTGGAATTAGTGCCTACAAAAATACGCCTTTACTATTGCTCTCTATAGCAGGCTCCTCAGAAAAATAACTTTGTTGGCAGTGAGACTCAGGAAATCCTGTTTGAGTTGGGATTTGATAGTCCTAATGATATGCTGATCTACCCTGGTGTCTATGTTATAGGTTTTTGCCTGCCCTTCAGATTTAGTGAGATGACTGAACAAACAAACAAGGATCTCATCTCGGCATAAAAACATATATATTGTTGTTCCTCCACCATGTGTGAGTATATACACATACAGCAGCTGAGATACTTTTAAAAATATGTTTATTTGGAAATGTTTACAGTGTAGTGGAAAAAGACCAGTTCATCTTCGCAAACAGAGAGTTGCTGTTGATCTTCAGTAGTATTTCTATCAAACGTTACAATAAAGAGAGAGTGAGATAGAAAGAAGAGTCACATTAGCACTGCAGTAAGTGATAGTCTGTGTGGGTGAGGGGAGTGTTTGTGTCTCTGAGCCCAACCTGGGGGCCTCATGTGGGGGCAGACACCAGGCCTGCAGGGCCCTGGCCCAGGGAGTGTCCACCCACACTGCTCTCCAGGGGCTTGAAGCCCAGCTCCTCCATAGGGATCCCAAAGGCCTGCAGCTTGGCCTCATAGGTTTTCAGCAGGTCATTATGGGCCTGCCCATCAGACAGAGATGTTAAAATATTTATTGAGAGTAACAGTATATTATCACTTTTGCCTATAATGATGAGAATGTATTGATTTTGGATTGGTTAGTAATTCTATTACATAGTTATAATACTGTTGTTTTCCGCTTAATGTACAAAACTAAATAGGGTTCAGACCCAAAAGGCATTGTATTCAGCCAACATTCTCACCTTACAAACCCGCGCCAACTCATACTGCAAGTCTTTGATCGCAATGTTCTTGGAGTCCAAAACTTCCTGCAAGGAAAAAACAAATAGAGTTGTTTGGCTGCAGAATAGTCTACCGTAAGCTTCCACCAGTATAACTACGCTCACAGGCAAGGTTTGCAATTTGATGTGGTTGAAGCCATATGATAATCAGCTTCTAGGACAGTAGGGTAGAGAAACCTGATAGCAAGGACTTAGCAACAGCAAACATAGTCAAACGATGGAATGAAGATCACAGTTTTCTGTTAAGAACACTTCTCTGTTTTAATCTTGAATGACAACTTGGCTTGTATCCAGTATCCACCACAAAGCAGGTATGATGAGGTGTGGTGCTAGTTGTTTTCACAACTCTACTGTTAGCTCAACACAAGAGAGTAGGGTACTAGTGTAGCTTCTTTGGTATGATGGAGCTGTGTAGTCTTGCGTAGTCAGGGTGGTTGAGAGTTAGGGCTGAACCAGGATGTGGACATAAAGCTACAGTTAGGATTGTGGTTGAGAGTTAGGGCTGAACCAGGATGTGGACATAAAGCTACAGTTAGGGTTGTGGTTGAGAGTTAGGGCTGAACCAGGATGTGGACATAAAGCTACAGTTAGGATTGTGGTTGAGAGTTAGGGCTGAACCAGGATGTGGACATAAAGCTACAGTTAGGATTGTGGTTGAGAGTTAGGGCTGAACCAGGATGTGGACATAAAGCTACAGTTAGGATTGTGGTTGAGAGTTAGGGCTGAACCAGGATGTGGACATAAAGCTACAGTTAGGATTGTGGTTGAGAGTTAGGGCTGAACCAGGATGTGGACATAAAGCTACAGTTAGGGTTGTGGTTGAGAGTTAGGGCTGAACCAGGATGTGGACATAAAGCTACAGTTAGGGTTGTGGTTGAGAGTTAGGGCTGAACCAGGATGTGGACATAAAGCTAGGGTTAGGGTTAGGTAGCACAGGGAGGGTAGCATACCTCCAGTTTGCGTGTGACCACGCCGACGGCGGTGTGGTCCAAGTTGGAGGCAGACAGCACCTCGTTGAGCTGAGCCTCCTTCTTCTCCAGGGTGTTGGTCAGAGCCCCCAGTTTCCTCTCCAACAGGAGGTTCTTAAAGCCACTCTTCTGCTGCACCTCCTGGATGGCCTGGGTGAACTTCTTATACAGGTCATCACGCTCCACCTGGACCTGCACCACACAGACAAAAGGATTGGCTCAGCTCAGTTAGAAACACAGATCAGTTAAGCATGGATCAATTTGATAGAATTACATTTGATTCAATTCAGTTCCCTTTTTTGGGTGTGTGAGTGCATAACAGAGGCCAAGGGACTGTCCTTCAATAGTAGCCATTGTATGGGTGAAAAGTGTTCAGTTACTAGGAGGTTTTTAGTCAACCTAATAAACGGTCTGTGTAGTTAGTTTGTGCTGTGGTCTCATAAAAAGACCCATACACAGGGTAAAAGGGCAGAAGGACTCATCCTTGAACTCCTCTGTAATCACGTCAAAGGAAACTATGGTCCAAAAACTCATTTTTTTTATTAGATTGGAACACAGTTTTCAGTGTCGACACCTTTTCAGTTCTAACCCTTAATAATTGGCACTGTGTTCATGAGAGTTTCTCAGATTCTTCTCTGTATCAAATTTGAAAAGGCTAAACTTTCTGTTGTTTTGCATGGGTCCTCAGATCCTCAAAATGTTCTACAGCTGCACCATCGAGAGCAACCTGACTGGTTGCATCACTGCCTGGTATGGCAACTGCTCGGCCTCCGACCGCAAAGCACTACAGAGGATAGTGCGTACGGCCCAGTACATCACTGGGGCCAAGCTTCCTGCCATCCAGGACCTCTTTATCAGGCGGTGTCAGAGGAAGGCCCTAAAAATTGTCATAGACCAGCCACCTTAGTCATAGACTGTTCTCTCTGCTACCGCACGGCAAGCGGTACCGGAGCGCCAAGTTGAGGTCCAAAAGTCTTCTTAACAGCTTCTACCCCCAAGCCATAAGACTCCTGAACAGCTAATCAAAGGGCTACCCAGACCCCTCTTTTACGCTGCTGCTACTCTCTACTTATAATCTATGCATAGTCACTTTAACTCTACCTACATGTACATATTACCTCAACTAACCGGTGCCCCCACATATTGAATCTGTACCGGCAACCCCTGTATATAGCCTCACTTGTTATTTTACTGCTGCTGTTTAATTATTTGTTACTTTTTTTTCTATTTTCTACTTATCTATTTTTTTTACTTAACTTGTTTTTTTCTTAACTTCTTAAAGCATTGTTGGTTAAGGGCTTGTAAGTACGCATTTCACTGTAAGGTCTACTACACCTGTTGTATTCGGCGCTTGTGACAAATAACATTTGATTTGATTCAATCAAGTGACAACAATTTATGCAACATGTGAGGACAAAAGCCTTTGTCATAACAAACCAGAGTTTGTGTGCATGTGTGTGTGAGTGCACGCTTGGACGTGTGTGTGTGTGTGTGTGTGTGTGTGTGTGTGTGTGTGTGTGTGTGTGTGTGTGTGTGTGTGTGTGTGTGTGTGTGTGTGTGTGTGTGTGTGTGTGTGTGTGTGTGTGTGTGTGTAATTGTAGCTTCTCACCTTACTAAACCTCTGTTCCAGCACTTCGTGTTCCCACTTCAGGTCTTTCATCTCCTTGTCTGCGACCTTCAAATGTGCTTTGGCCCCCTGTCAAGAAAGGCACCATCACTCCTGTTTACTTTCACCAAGTACCCTACTACATTTCTATTCACTCTCAGATACACCCAACACAAACCATTCATTATAGAACATTTGAGAGAATTTTACTTTTCCATGTTGCTATATGAATATTTGTTATGCATATCTGTCATACTGCTACATTGTTGCTTTTTGCTATAAATCTTCTGTATAATGACCATATAACCAGATATCATGTATTCTATTCTGTGTTTGTGTGTGTAACCCACCGCCAGTGAGGTCTTGTCCTTCTCGTAGTTGGCCAGTTGTTTCTGCAGCTCGGTCACCTCCTCCTTGGCCCTCTGCAGGGGCTCCGTCAGGCGCTTGTTCTGCAGCAGCACCTCTGCCATGTCCTTCTCCAGACGCTCCTCCTTCCTCTTCATCTCCTCCATTTGTTCCTGATAGACACACACAGGCCATGTAAACAACTTGTTACTAGCTTGTATTGGATTGATGTGTCAGTGTAACAGTTTGCCCTCCAGGGCTCTAAACCCTGGCCACTGTCAGTCAGGCACACCACACAGTGAACCCTTCTGCTAAAAATCAGGACCTATGAGTAATCATACACCTCTCTGTTATCGTCTTGTAATACACAAGTAAGTTGTGAGTTGATGAGGCCTAGGTTAGGTTTGATGATACTGTACGTTGAGGAATTTCTAATCCTCAGTCAGTTGATTGGGCATAGGTTATTGTTATTGAGCAGAACAAATACCTTGGTCATTAGCTGATATTGTTGTGGTATTGCTAACCTTGAGTGAGTTGATGAGGGCCAGGTTGTTCAGGGTGATGTCGTTGTAGTAGTTCTTGATGTCGCTGAAAGCCTTCTCGTGGTTCTTCATCAGCGTGTTGATCTGGCTGTTCTTCCTCTCCTCGATCTCGTGGATCTCTGTCTTCCTCCTCAGGTCCTGCTCCTGACGCAGCATCTGCATCTTCTTCTCATACTTGGCCTCAATTTCTACTCAGCAGGTCAGACAAATGGCAATAGACAGAGAGAGATGGCTATGGTTCATATTTTGGGTATATGTACGCATGTGAGTACAGTTTAACGACAACACAGGCACAGCTATAATCACCCTGCACTTGTCTCTCAAAGTCATTTCTCGTTTTGGTAATTTCCTGGTCGTTTTTCTGTTGAAACAGAAATTGAAATAATTGACAATCAATGCAATGTCACCTAGACGTGTGTGGAAAGCAAATGTGATAAAAAGGCACAACTTTGATCTGGGTGGTGAGAAGCTCATATTGACAGAGAGAGCAAGGACGCCATGCACCAGTTTGAGGCCCTTGATGAGGTTCTCGTTGGAGAGCTCCTGCTCCTTAAAGTCCACTTTGAGGGTGCGTATGCCCTTGCAGAGCTCGTTCTCCAGCTCGGCGTGCTCGTTCTGCATCAGCTTGTTAGAGACCACTCCCTCTCCCTTCAGCTCTGAGATGCTGTTCTGGTGCTCATACAGCAGATGCTTCACTTTCTGCTTGTACACCTGAGGAACAAAACAGTAACAGTAAGGACCCTGATAACTGTTCTAATGTGGTTAAACACTGTTTGTGTGTCTGCTACTGTATGTGTGTGTAGATGTGTGTGTGTTATACCTTGATCTCTACTTGGTGGCGCTCCTCAGCCTCTTCCATCTCCCGGTCTCTGTTCCTCAGGTCTGCCTTCCTCTCGTCCAGGTGTCTCTTGGTGATCTCCCAGAAGGTGTGGATCTTGTCCCTCTCCAGCTGGAAGTAGTTCCTCTCCTCCCTCTCCCTGTCCAGCTCCTCCCGCAGCCGCACAATGTGCTCCTCCAGCTAACACAGAGAACATCATCATGTAGATTCAGATAAATATATGCTATGCAGCATAACCCATTGCTTATCACGCAAATGGTTTATTTGATACACTCTATCAACAGGACAGAACAGCAGCCTCTGGTAAGACACGGGGCGGGGGCCTATGCATATATGTAAACAATAGCTGGTGCACGATATCTAAGGAAGTCTCAAGGTTTTGCTCGCCTGAGGTAGAGTATCTAATGATAAGCTGTAGACCACACTATCTACCTAGAGAGTTTTCATCTGTATTTCTCGTAGCTGTCTACATACCACCACAGACCGATGCTGGCACTAAAACGGCACTCAATGAGCTATATTCCGCCATAAGCAAACAGGAAAACGTTCATCCAGAGGCGGTGCTCCTAGTGGCCGGGGACTTTAATGCAGGGAAACTTAAATCAGTTTTACCTGATTTCTATCAGCATGTTAAATGTGCAACCAGAGGGAACAAAATTCTAGACCACCTTCACTCCACACACAGAAACGCATACAAAGCTCTCCCTCACCCTCCATTTGGCAAATCTGGCTATAACTCTATCCTCCTGATTCCTGCTTACAAGCAAAAATTAAAGCAGGAAGCACCAGTGACTTTCTATAAAAAAGTGGACAGATGAAGCAGATGCTAAACTACAGGACTGTTTTGCTACCACAGACTGGAATATGTTATGGGATTCTTCCGATGGCATTAAGGAGTACACCACATCAGTCACTGGCTTTATCAATAAGTGCATCGAGGAAGTCGTCCCCACAGTGACTGTACGAACATACCCCAACCAGAAGCCATGGATTACGAGGAACATTCGAACTGAGCTAAAGGGTAGAGCTGCCGCTTTCAAGGAGCGGGACTCTAACCCAGAAGCTTATAAGAAATCCCACTATGCCCTCCGACGAACCATTAAACAGGCAAAGCATCAATACAGGACTAAGATCGAATCGTACTACACCGGCTCCGACACTCGTTGGATGTGGCAGGGCTTGCAAACTATTACAGACTACAAAGGGAAGCCGAGAACTGCCCAGTGACACAAGCCTACCAGACAAGCTAAATCACTTCTATGCTCGCTTCAAGGCAAGTAACACTGAAACATGCATGAGAGCATCAGCTGTTTCGGGTTGACTGTGTGATCACGTTCTCCGCAGCCGATGTGAGTAAGACCTTTAAACAGGTCAACATTCACAAGGCCGCAGGGCCTGACTGATTTCCAGGACGTGTACCCCGAGCATGCACTGACCAACTGGCAAGTGTCTTCACTGACATTTTCAACCTCTCCCTGTCTGACATGTTTAAAGCAGACCACCATAATCCCTGTGCCCAAGAACACTAAGGTAACCTGCCTAAATGACTACCAACCTGTAGCACTCACGTCTGTAGCCATGAAAGGCTTTGAAAGGTTGGTCATGGCTCACAACACCATCATCCCAGAAACCCTAGACCCACTCCAATTTGCATACCGCACCACCAGATCCACAGATGATGCAATCTCTATTGCACTCCACACTGCCCTTTCCCACCTGGAAAAAAGGAACACCTATGTGAGAATGCTATTCAATGACTACAGCTCATCGTTCAACACCATAGTGCCCTCAAAGCTCATCACTAAGCTAAGGATCCTGGGACTAAACACCTCAGTCTGCAACTGGATCCTGGACTTCCTGACGGGCCGCCCCCAGGTGGTAAGGATAGGTAACAACACATCTACCACGCTGATCCTCAACCCGGGGGCCACTCAGGGGTGCGTGCTCAGTTCCCTCCTATACTTCCTGTTCACTCATGACTGCACAGCCAGGCACGGCTCCAACACCATTATTAAGTTTGCTGATGACAAGAGTGGTAGGCCTGATCACCGACAACAATGAGACAGCCTATAGGAAGGAGGTCAGAGACCTGACCGTGTGGTGCAAGGACAGGAACCTCCCCCTCAACGTGATCAAGACAAAGATTGTGGACTACAGGAAAAGGAGGACTGAACACACCCCCATTCTCATCGACGGGGCTGTAGTGGAGTAGGTTGAGAGCTTCAAGTTCCTTGGCGTCCACATCACCAACAAACTAACATGGTACAAGGGGGCACGACAAAACCTATTCCTCCTCAGGAGACTGAAAAGATTTGGCATGGGTCCTCAGATCCTCAAAACGTTTTACAGCTGCACCATCGAGAGCATCCCGACGGGTTGCATCACTGCCTGGTAAGGCAACTGTTCGGCCTCCGACCACAAGGCACTACAGAGTGTAGTGAGTACAGCCCAGTACATCACCGGGGCCAAGCTTCCTGCCATCCAGGGCCTCTACACCAAGCGGTGTCAGAGGAAGGCCCTAAAAATTGTCAGACTCCAGCCACCCTAGCCATAGATTCTTCTCACTGCTACCGCACGGCAAGCTGTACTGGCGTGCCAAATCTAGGTCCAAGAGGCTTCTAAACAGCTTTTACCCCAAGCCATAAGACCCCTGAACAGCTAATCAAATGGCTACCCAGACTATTTGCATTGCCCCCCCCCCCCCCCCCCCCCCCCCCCTCTATGCTGCTACTCTCTGTTATTATCTATGCATAGTCACTTAATAACTCTACCTACATGTACATATTACCTCAATTACTTCGACACCGGTGCCCCCGCACATTGACTCTGTACCGGTACCCTCTGTATATAGCTCCGCTATTGTTATTTACTGCTGCTCTTTAATAATTTGTTATTCTTATCTCTTACTTTTTTTCTTCTTCTTAAACTGCATTGTTGGTTAAGGGCTTGTAAGTAAGCGTTTCACTGAAATGTCTACACCTGTTGTATTCGGCGCATGTGACAAATAACATTTGATTTGCTATAGTTGCTCAGTAGCTAGTACAGTACTTGTTTGCACAATGTATGTTTGCACAGTTAGCTATCACTGACCTAGTAATGGAGCATCAGTGTGTAGCTAATGTGTAGAGGTGCATGAAATAACACCTACCTGCTCCTTCGACATCTCCTCCGTGGAAAGGCCATCTACTACTGTGGGTGTCTTCCCTTTGGCAGACTTGGCTGCAGCCTTCTTTTTGGGTGGCTGTAATGCAACGACATCTAAAAATGTTACTTCTAACTACCGAGCTAGATAAAAGGTAGCGGATTAAACTCATAGCTAGCTAACGTTACATCGATTCACCCAAGGTCAATAACGTTACCAGTAACGTTAGCTCAAAAATTAAACGCCCACCTCTGTTTTTCCTCAAAAGTGTCGTGCCTTTGTTTGCTGAAATACATACTATAACTGTCGTTACAATACTTTTTCAATAAAACTTAATCAAATACAACCACCGACTGGTCTCGGCTCCACTCCGCGGTGAAGTTAATTCTAAACTTCCTTTACCATTGCGTGGAGTTGAGTATGTTTACGTTAGCTAGCTACAATGCAGACATTGCATGTATTCATGAAGCTAGATGAACATTACAGTACTAGTAGCTAGCTAACGTAAGTTAGCTAGACGCTAACGTGGCCACACTGCAGTGAGTCTAACTGTAACGCTTTATTATATTGTTGAAAAGATAATACACGTACGTACCATTCTGAAATACTGCTACCACGCACAGATATAGCTGAAAAGGGACTATCTTTGAAAAAGTAAACAGCTAGCACGCTGCCTAGCTAAACACATTAATCTGCGATAGCTCAAACGACAACAGTGTCGTCATGGCAACGTTGATGAATATCTCGCGAGACTGCTCTGTAACTAAACTTTTCGTTTGGCCACTTTTGTAATATCTCTCAAGAGTGCACGTTCACTATGTTTTAGATGATCATTTAATGTAACCTTTGCCGAAGAAATTAAACAACTTTTGTGTACCGATATGCAGTCCAACAAAATAAATGTTTCCGCCCGGTTTCGAACCGGGGACCTTTCGCGTGTGAGGCGAACGTGATAACCACTACACTACGGAAACAGATATCTTAGTGTCAGCTGAATACCGTTTCATGGTTACTCCTGTCATCTTTTCTCATCTAATTATTTTTGAGAAAGAGGCATGAAGAGAGGATGTGAGGAATCAAGAAAATATACTTTGAGATGCACCCATGGACTGATTGAAGTATATCAGAAATCTGTATATAATGACGACGTGCTCATGTATCCGCCCTGATAATGCGAGTCAAACCCATAGCCCATAGAAACGCATTGGGTTTATTTTGCACAGATTCTTTTGAGATAGCTAACTCTCTCGCTTCACCTCTTCTTCTCAAGCTATTCTATGGACTATAGTAAATTCAGTTTTCAATGTAAATTCTAACTAAAATAATTCTAACAGATTAGGTTTTCATTGGCATGAGGATGGGAGCTAAAATATCACTTTTTTAATCAACATGACAAATGTTTGAACTTTAGCTATATCTTCAACATCGACTTCCAGGGTGGGATCGCAGGTACTTTTAGAGTTATGATCCAATTTGTAAGCAGAGAAAATGTGATGATGGATTCAAAATGATCGCCCTCTGCTGGTGGTTTGCAGGACGTGCAATGATACAAGTAAAAGGAGGGTATATTATACTGAACAAAAAATATAAACGCAACAATGTCAAAGATTTTGGTGAGTTACAGTTCATATAAGGGCTCTTTCTCTTCCGGAAAATTCAGCGTGACCGACGTTTCGTGTCTGTTTATATTTAAAAATGCGTTACGTGTCCGCTTACCTCCTGCCTGTGCTCGGTGGCAACACCAGCCCCTCCAAGGATATCAAGACCATTTTGGGGAGTGTAGGAATCGAGGCCGGAGTTGAGCGCCTAGACAAGATTGTCAATGAATTTAATGGAAAAGACATCAATGAAGTCATGAACTCTGCGCTCTAAAGTGTCCTCCGTGACAGCAGGCGGCGCTGTGGCAGCTCCTGCTGCTGCTGGGTCTGCTGCAGCTGGCGTTTCTCCTGCTGCTGCGGAAGAGAAAGAGGGATCTGATGATGACATTAGATTTGGACTCTTTGATTAATCTTCCTTCCGTTAGAAGTTCAAAAAACAATAATAAAATGGAAATGGTTAGAAAAATATAAGGAAATCACTCATAGGCCCACCCACTTGGCAGTCAGGCCCACCCACTAGGGAGCCAGGCCCAGTCAATCAGTTTTTCCCCACAAAAGGGCTCTATTACAGACAGACATAAATAAAATGTTATATTTTCAATATTTGTTTTTATTTGACTATATTCCTCAATTATTTTTTTATATTTTTTTATTGAAGTCAAAATACTACTCATATTACAGAGCAAGCAGTAAATCTTCATATGACTAACATTTTTGCTTTGTAGGACCTACAGATGAAACGTTATGGTCTTAAAGGAGGCCTGGGTAAGGCCAAAATGACAATATGTATTTTTTTCTGTAATTGGTATTTTAACCAATCATATCAACTCTTAAAAAAATATGATGTGAAAAGATCTGATGTGATATGTCAAAAGACTTATTAGTGGAAAAAATATCAGAATTGGGCTTCCTGTGTAAATGCAGCCAATGTCACAAATGTTCCAACTTCAATAATTTATTCCTCAATTATGCTTTAAAATACAATTGTCAAATATATGTCAACAATCCTTCATCCAAAGGACCCTTCTATGGATTACATTTTGTGAAAATCCCCAAAAGTATGGTATTTTTTTGTTCTAGTAACATTAAAAAGCAAAACTCTCTGACAATATCTTCATCTGTTATAAACATCTTAATTTGAAGCAAACTATTTTTTATTTGAATACTTCCTATAGAAGCATTAAAGCTACTCCTTGCGTTTACCTACCTCACTTTCTTCTTCTTCTTTGGTATCATGGCATTCGCACATTTAGTTTATGCATGTGTTGTGTGTGGTCAATCCCATTACATCTTTTCAAAAAATAAAAAGTAAGAGGTGAAAAGGAAAAAATTGCACCACCAACTAACCCTCTACCTATATACCACTATTACATACCACCACTATTACACACTCACCGACGAATTCTCACAAGGCACCCAGACCTGCGTTAAAGAAAAAATCTGTGTCCAGTTCGAGGTGAGTAATCGCTGTTCTGATATCTAGAAGCTCTTTTCGGTCATAAGAAATGGTGGCAGAAACATTATGTACAAAATAAGTTATAAACAATGCGAAAAAACACGCAAAATAGCACAATTGGTTAGGAGCCCGTAAAAATGTCAGCAATCTCCTCTGGCACCCTTCTATTATCCCTGGCAACTTCAATCTATGTGAGAATGCTGTTCATTCCATTCAACACCTTAGTGCCCTCCAAGCTCATCGCTAAGCTCAGGACCCTGGGACTGAACACCTCCCTCTGCAACTGGATCCTGGACTTTCTGACGTGCGCCCCCAGGTAGTGAGGGTAGGTAACAACACATCTACCACACTGACCTTCAACATGGGGCCCTTCAGGGGTGCGTGCTTATACCCCTCCTGTACTTCCTGTTCACCCACAACTGCGTGGCCACACACGACTCTAACACCATTATTAAGTTTGCTGATGACATGGTGGTGGTAGGCCCGATCACAGACAATGAGACTGTCTATAGGGAGGAGGTCAGTGACCTGGTGGTGTGGTGCCAGGAGAACCCACCCTGGAAGTCGAACAACCTCTCCCTCAACGTCAGCAAGACAAAGGAGCTGATTGTGGACTACAGGAAATGGAGGGCTGAGCACACCCTAATCCGCATCGACGGAGCTGTAGTGGAGCGGTTTGAGAGCTTTAAGTTCCTCGGTGTCCACATCACTAAGAAATTAACATGGTCCACACACACCAACACAGTCGTGAAGAAGGCACCCTCAAGAGGCTTTTAAATATTTGGCATGGGCCCTCAGATCCTCAAAAGGTTCTACAGCTGCACAATTGAGAGCATCTTGTCTGGTTGCATCACCGCTTGGTATGGAAATTGCCTGGAATCCAACCGCAGGGCGCTACAAAGGGTAGTGCGTATAGTCCAGTACATCACTGGCGCTGAACTCCCTGCCATCCAGGACCTGTATACCAGGCGGTGTCAGAGGAAGGCCCTAAAAATTGTCGAGGACCAGCCACCCAAGTCATAGACTGTTCTCTCTGCTACAGCATGGCAATCAGTACCGGTACAAAATCTGGAACCAACAGGACCCTTAAAAGCTTCTACCCCCAAACCATAAGACTCATAAATAGTTACCCAAATGGCTATCCGGACTATCTGCATTGACACCCTTTTGCACTAACGGTTTTGACTCACATACTCTGCTGCTACTGCTTATTATTTATCTTGTTGCCTTGTACCTTTACCCTTACCTATATGTATATACTGTATCTACCTCAATTACCTCGTACCCCTGCACAATGGCTTGGCACTGATACGCTGTGTATATAGCCAAGATATCGTTACTCATTGTGTATTTATTCCTCGTTGTTTAATCCATAATTTTTTCTATAATTTTTCTATTTTTCTATTGGGAAATAAGCATATCACTGTTAGTCTACACCTGTTTTTTACGAAGCAATTGACAAATCTGATTTGATTTGATTTGACACACACACAGACCAAACTCGTGTGTCCATCCATGTTTTGTCTCCTGCACCTACAGTACTAGTCAAAAGTTTGGACACACCTACTCATACAAGGGTTGTTCTTTATTTTTACTATTTTCTACATTGTAGAATAGTAGTGGAAATATCAAAACTATAAAATAACACATGGAATCATGCAGTAACCCAAAAAGTGTTAAATTTGAGATTTTTCAAAGTAGCCACCCTTTGCACATTCTTGGCATTCTCTCAACCAGCTTCACCTGGAATGCTTTTCCAACAGTCTTGAAGGAGTTCCCACATATACTGAGCACTTGTTGGCTGCTTTTCCTTCACTCTGCGGTCCAACTCATCCCAAACCATCTCAATTGGGTTGACGTCGGGTGATTTGTGGAGACCAGGTCATCTGATGCAGCACTCCATCACTCTCCTTCTTGGTCAAATAGCACTTACACAGCCTGGAGCTGTGTTGGGTCATTGTCCTGTTGAAAAACAAATGATAGTCCCACTAAGCACAAACCAGATGGGATGAGTAATGAGTAGATGTGTCCAAACCTTTGAAAGGTACTGTATGTTAGAGAGTGATGTACTGTTGTAGGATATTAATTTGAGCCAGTTAGCTACAGCAGGAAAATAATCCTGCAGCAAAAGGAAATGTGAATTATTATGTGGATTATAATAAATGTACCTTTTTGTAGGGGTTAATACAGTTTTCGTAAAGGAAAATCCAGTCTGAAATTTCAAAGTGGAAATTACAAACTTCAGAAGCCTTTTCAAACCTCAAATACACTAAATGTTTTATAATTCCTACATTGCAGGGAAGTTCTCCTGCAACAGGGTGATCAAATTAAGATCTTACATCTGTATCCACATTTCCAAAGGCGAATGGGTATAGTGCCATCTCTCTCTCTGCCCCGTCCCTCTACTAGAGTAAATAATTTTCAGTACTGTTGTCCTGTGCTTATCATCCTATTTTTATGCTTCTGTGGGACAAGGCTTAAAACTGGAGTGTTAAGATGTTTACCTAATAAGGTGTATGCACATTCGCATACATCAGTGGAGAACGACTGCCCCCTCTCATTAAAGCCGCGGATGTTTAAGGCCAACTGCGGTACTGCAGGCATTTGCAGAATAATGGGAATCTTTGTGTAAATAATTATGGTATCAATAGTTGCCTTTAATACACCAGATGTACAGTATGTCCTTGAACCAATTACTTTAAAATCACACAGAGAAGAAGGTATAAGGATAATTTAGTTGCTGAGAAGAAGGTAAAAGATAATTTAATTGCTAATGGCAGCCTGCTGTACCATAGTCAGCCTTCAACTTGAGTTACTCCTTTAAAAAATTTTTTTAACTAGGCAAGTCAGTTAGGAACAAATTCTTATTTACAATGACGGCCTACACCAGCAAACCCAGACAACGCTGGGCCAATTGTGTGCCGCCCTATGGGACTCCCAATCACAGCCAGTTGTGATACAACCTGGATTCGAAACAGGGTGTCTTCAGTGACACCTCTAGCAGTGAGATGCAGTGCCTTAGACCGCTGCACCACTCGGGAGCCCATTTAGAGTGGACAGCACTGAGCAAGCTGGAGTAGCTCCACTTCCTGGAGTAGCTCAAACTGCGCATGTTATGTCTCCATGATATGCCATCTTAACTGACTTCATTTGGCTATTGAGTCTTCACATAGGATTGCACGGTGTCATGTGATCAGTGACTTTGTCCATTCATATATGCAGTCATTGGCACACACAGACACACACGCTCACACTCATAGTGACTGTGATACTTCACCACCCATGTGGTGTATCCAACTCTCCCCTCCTTCCCTTTATCCAAAGCCCCACCAACACCCTTCCTACGCCCCCCCCCCCCCCCCCCCTCTCTCTCTCTCTCAATCTGGGCAGTCTGCCATCCTGCTCTCTCTCACTTTCTCACTATCCCCCCTCTTTTTCTCCCTCTCTCTCTCTAGATCTCTCTGTATTCTGCATTCGCCGAGCTCTTTCACAATGTGCTTATAGAACATTGCTGTGTTCTCTTTCTCTCTCTCTCTCTCTCTCTCTCTCTGTGAGGCAGGCAGGGCAGCAGAGCGGTGAACTCAGTGTGTTCTCACATCTGTATTGGGCAGGCTGGTGAGTGTGTGAGAGAGCACTGAGCAGGGATGAGCACCAGGCAGTGAGGAAGAGGACGACAGAGGAGTAAAAAAGGAGTGAAGCTGGAATCGGATGCTGTGGTGAACGAGAGCTGGCATACCTCTCTCTCTCCCTCCATCTCACTTTCTCAGTCTGTCTCCCCCACTCCCATGCTGTTGTGATAGACAGCACGGCACTCTCGGCTCGGCTGCATGGAGGCACAGGGAGGGGCAGGGAGCCCAGGTAGGTGCAGCTTTACGTTATTCACTGTTAGCATAGAATCCATCAGCCTAGACCAGACTGTTCATCACCATGTCTTTCCAGACTGACTCTATGTTATGTTATGTCTATTCATGGTAGTCTATCATACCAGCCTCTTTTACTCTATTGTCACATTTACATTCTCTGTTAGCCCAGACTTGGTTTCTGAGAATAGGTGCTCTGTTTTACCCCACACATATACTCTAGCAGCCTAGATGGTTATGCTAAGTCACGTACTCTGAAAGCTTTGACTGTATATTAGTGTAGTTCATTCTCTTATCAGTGGGTTCTGTTAATCTATTAGCCCACCTGCAGTGCACATCAGTGGACTGCAGATGATACTGTAGAGTAGAGGAAACCGTAGCCAACATTAAGGATGGAAATAACATAGTGGTGGATGTTTCTACAGGTCTGAATTGGAGAATATATAAAGTGTTAATGAATCCCTACTATTCTTAGTATATTTAGACTAAATGCATATGAAATATGTGTTGAATGCTTCCATGTAATGACATGGTTGTGGAAGAAAGGAAGATGAACACATGCTGATGTTGCTGTTTTCAGAGATGGAGGATGTTGTTGTGTGTAGAGCTATTTCAGTGACCTGTGTTGACACAATGTACTTAATAAGATGTGATAAACGAGATATGATTTGTATGGTATCAATTAGACACAATACCTTAATGACATTGATATAACGGATCATAGCAACATCCTTTCCCGTAGGATGGATTGTTATCTGTGACTAAGGAAAAAAGGATGGATGTTAGAAGAGGGAAATAACAGTATGGTGGGAGAAGGGTGTGGAGAGACTTACTTCCTGTTGCCATTACTGTTGCAAGAAGATTGATTTGATTTGAACCGATATGTTGAGTTTGATTAAACTATTGTGGTGAATGCAATCAGTGTGTGTGGGTGTGTGTGAGAGAGAACCTGATTCAGAGGTAGTCATGCGTGATTGCTAGGAGCAGTGTGAGCCAAAGCCTGAAAGAGTGGCCTTTCAAACAGCACACTCCAGTCCTTTCACTGTTGGCTGGTGGTGTGTTCACCATGTCCCATTAAACATACTGTGTACGGATGGTGCTCAGAGTGCTCAGTCAGTAGGCATTTACAGTAGGGCACACTGGGTCAAGAGGAGCATGAGGTAGTGTCAGCTCATTCATCACGTTGACTGACCTATTAGAATGTTATGGATTATTCTCATATCTGTTGATAGTGATTGACGCCAGACTGGAGGTACAAGGACAGAGGACACTGACTGTTATTGTATTCTGTGACACTGTGTGATTCTGTAGCAGCTGATTTTGTGACTTCCTACAAGCCTCTCAGTGGGTGTTTACAGAACGTTGGTGCTGTGAGATTAGAATATGTTCTCTGCTTCTGTTCTGGAGGAGTTGTATTAAACCAGATTGATTTTGATTGACGTCATCTGTGACTGCTCTTCTTTTTTATTCACCTTGAAAATCCCTACTACAATTTCAATGAATACTATGTGTGTGCGTCTATGCATGTAAAGCATGTACACGACTACACTTGGCAATTGATATGAGGCGTAAACCACAGGAGGTTGGTGGCACCTTAATTGGGGAGGATGGGCCTGTGGAAATAGCTGGAGTGGAATGGTTTCAAATACATCAAACACATGGTTTCCATGTGTTTGATGCTATTCCATTCACTACGTTCCATCCATTATTGTGAGCCATCCTCCCCTCAGCAGCCTCCAGTAGTGTAAACATTAATTGTGTGACTATGAGGCAGAGTGACATACAGAGGGGGGTAACATACATGGGAAATGAAGCAGCAAACGGTAAATAGTATCACCACCTCATTATAGAGAAGGGAAAGTGGAGCTGTATTCTCTCAGCTTGTTTGGACCCTTGCTGCAAAAAATAAATCGATAGCCAACAGCAAGCCTTGTATCCAGGGTGAAATGGGAATCCATCATTTTTAGTCTGTGACTTGCTTTGCCAACCCTTTGAAATGCCACACCCTTCTCTGTGTGTGACACACACACACAATCTGTGCCAAAGATGCTCTTCTCCATTCCTAAGGACGTGGATGTTTCCACAGTGATTGTGCAGTCTGAGGGACAGCATGATGATGATGTCCAACAGAGTGCTTCTGACAGCCCAGCAGGGAGTTAGGATGTTAACCTCTAGAACGCTCCTGCTGCTACTTTCTCACCTATCTCTCTCCTCTTTTCACCCACACCTTCATCCCGCTCTCCCTCTTCTTTCTCACCTATCTCCATCCCCCTCTCCTCCCTGTCTGCTGTGTTCTGCGCTAACGCTTGTTGCTGCAGAGTCAGTGAGGTGGCAATGTGCCGCATGACTCAGAGGAATCTGGAGATCAAATCAAATTGTATTTGTCACATGCGCCGAATATAACAGGTGTAGACCTTACAGTGCAATGCTTACTTACAAGCCCTTAACCAACAATGCAGATTTAAGAAAAATAGTTGTTAAGTAAAAAATAGATAAGTAAAAAAAACAACTACAAAAATGAATAATAGTAAATAAAGAGCAGCAGTAAATAACAATAGCGAGACTATATACAGAGTCAATGTGGAGGCTATATACAGAGTCAATGTGGAGGCTATATACAGAGTCAATGTGGAGACTATATACAGAGTCAATGTGGAGGCTATATCCTATATACAGAGTCAATGTGGAGGCTATATACAGAGTCAATGTGGAGGCTATATACAGAGTCAATGTGGAGACTATATACAGAGTCAATGTGGAGGCTATATCCTATATACAGAGTCAATGTGGAGGCTATATACAGAGTCAATGTGGAGACTATATACAGAGTCAATGTGGAGGCTATATCCTATATACAGAGTCAATGTGGAGGCTATATACAGAGTCAATGTGGAGACTATATACAGAGTCAATGTGGAGGCTATATACAGAGTCAATGTGGAGGCTATATACAGAGTCAATGTGGAGACTATATACAGAGTCAATGTGGAGGCTATATCCTATATACAGAGTCAATGTGGAGGCTATATACAGAGTCAATGTGGAGACTATATACAGAGTCAATGTGGAGGCTATATACAGAGTCAATGTGGAGGCTATATACAGAGTCAATGTGGAGGCTATATACAGAGTCAATGTGGAGACTATATACAGAGTCAATGTGGAGGCTATATACAGAGTCAATGTGGAGGCTATATACAGAGTCAATGTGGAGGCTATATACAGTCAATGTGGAGACTATATACAGGGGGTACCGGTACAGAGTCAATGTGGAGACTATATACAGAGTCAATGTGGAGGGTATATACAGAGTCAATGTGGAGGCTATATACAGAGTCAATGTGGAGACTATATACAGGGGGTACCGGTACAGAGTCAATGTGCAGGGGCACATGTTAATTTGAGGTAATTGAGGTAATATGTACATGTAGGTGGGGGTAAAGTGACTATGCGTAGATAATAAACAGAGAGTAGCAGCAGCATAAAAAAGGGAGGGGTGGGACAATGCAAATAGTCTGGGTGGCCATTTGATTAGCTGTTCAGGGGTCTTATGGCTTGGGAGTAGAAGCTGTTAAGGATCCTTTTGGATGGGCTAGAGTTAGTACAGGACACCAGCCTGAGACGTGTGTGTGTGGATGTGTGGGTGGGTGCGCGTGTACACTTACATGTGTGAAAATGTGTGTGTGAATGTGTGACAGTTTGATCAAGTGTGTATGGATTTCTACTAGAGTGCGGAGTGTGCTCTGTAGATGACTGTGCATATGAGTTTACCGAATGTTCAGGTGTATATAGGCATGTGTGAGAGACTAGAGGCTGTGTGTTGGTTTGTGAGTCTTCTAAGATACACCTCATGACTCAGAGCCTGGTGGAATGTAGTCTTCCTCCAAGGAATGTGTTGTCTCAGAAAATCAGATGAGACAGCCGTTTTCAATTTAAACCTAATTGAATGTCCAACTCGGCCTAGTACACAAGCACATCCACATCAGTCTCTTTCCATCACTGTCTGTACAACACTGGAGGAGATCTAAATTACCTTCACACACAACTTCATACATTCAAACACACACACACACACACACACACACACACACACACACACACACACACACACACACACACACACACACACACACACACACACACACACACACACACACACACACACACACACACAGAACATAGATACTATGCATACTACATTTATTTCTAGATAAGACAGGGAGTGTATGTGTAAACTTGTCTATGGTAAAACCCACAGCATGCAGTGTTATGGAAAAGGAACACAGCTGTTCAGGGGTTAATGTGGATACGGTAGGTGATGTAATAACCTGGGGATTAATGTTACTGTAGATTATCATCAGTACTCATGGTTAACCTTCTGTTCAACCCCTCCTATTACACTAAATATTACACTAGATGTGAGGGAGTTGTTCAATAGAAAGTGGATCATTTAACTGTGTGAGCCTGGTAGAATTACCAGTATTATGAACTTTGATAAAAATCTCATTTTGGTGCCATTTCATCCCCTTAGCCTCTTTGAAAAGCTACACAGAATGACGGCCCTGTGGTAATTGCAGTCCAAAGGGATAAAAACCTGAACTCTGAAATGAGAGAGGAAATAAAGGGACAGAGAACCACAGTAAAAAGGTTTAGTGAAGTGGATAAAATGAGAGTTTCAGAGTTTTAACTCCTTAAATAAAACATGTGAGTGAGTATAGGGAGGCTCTGAGGCGGTGGTTCATTGAAACGGAGGTAGTGAAACTGAAACAGTAGAGCTACTGTCACTAGACAACCTTTTACATAACAACACACATTCTCTTTTCCCTGTGAGCAAAGCACAGCACAGGACAGTGAAACAGGCTCTGTAGAAAGACAGGAGCACCAAGATATCTGAAAATAGAACAAGTAAGACAAACGCTTTCTCATCTGACAATTGAAATGTTATAAAAACAGAATTTTCCACTTTGAAATGTACACTCTGGGGTTATATTGCAGAAACGTAATAATTATAGATTTTTCAACACATTTTGAAATTCTAGATTGGTGGTTATATTCTTTCTGTTGCAACCCAAATGCCAATAATGGTATTTTATGAAGTGTTTATTTACTGTGTGTGTGTGTGTGTGTGTGTGTGTGTGTGTGTGTGTGTGTGTGTGTGTGTGTGTGTGTGTGTGTGTGTGTGTGTGTGTGTGTGTGTGTGTGTGTGTGTGTGTGTGTGTGAGCGTGTTTATTCACGTATGTGTGCACGCATGTGTGCAAGTGTGTGTGTCTGTGTTATACAGCATTGTGCACAGCAGGGTGGGTCCATAAACAAATGTCACATAAGACATCCTCAGGAGAAGATGAATAGGCATGGTCACCCAAAATAGCCTGTTTGTCACGCACTGCTTCCTGAGGCTAGATGCACAGCGGCTAAATATGATTACCAGCACACAGCATAAATGCATCACAAAACACACATGCCAAACATGAATAAAAGGAGATCGTGGATGCTGGAAGGGCTAGACTGTGACAATGAACACTCACTCTTATCTGTCTCATTTGCTCTCTCCCACTGTTGCTGTGTGCGTGTGTACTTACATGTGTGTGTGTTTGCCACCACAGAGCCCAATAAAGACATCCAGAAGTTGCTGAAGACTTCCAGCTCAGGGGACCTTTCCAAGGAGTTGTACCATCACCCAGTGGGGGAAGAGGAGGGAGGGCTTCCAGGACACACCGCTGGCCTGCTGCACGTCACCGAGAGGAGACGTGAGTACCGGGGTAAGGGGAGCGATGGAGGAGTGGTGGATTAATGGATGGAGGGAGGGTGGATTGGATGGATAGAAAAAAAGGAGTGGGGGAGGATGGAGAGGATAGTAATTAAGGGATGGCTAAAGGATGGTAGTTGGATGAAATTTTAACAATATAATATGGCTAGTAAGCCAAAATTTAAAAAAACTGTATGGTTCTACAAACCTTTAGATTGAGAAAAGTTATTTATAGAACCAACCAAGGGTTGTAACCATAGCGGGACCCTTTTATTGCTATATGGAAACTTTTTTTAAAGGTTTTATAAAGAATCATGAAAAAATATTCTATATACAGTAGCAACAGAAAAGGACCTTTCTCAATCTCAAAGGTTCTTTGTAGAACCGTAGCGTGGTTTTTATTCTGGTTTACTAGCCATATTATATTGTTAAAATTCCATTGCAGTTATTATTGTGTTTTATTAACAAGTTAAATCAGGTGTGTCAGCTCTGGAATGGCTGTGTGTCCCTGAGGAGATTATTGATCACTACTGACTTAGTCAATCATTCTGAATTGACACAAGGCCATATGTGAATCTTTCACAAGACAACATCACTGGCCTTAGTCATATATAATATTTAATAGCGTAACACAACAGATTAGAACAACTGGAATTACACTCTCACTCACGGTTGCAAAAAAAGAGCTGTGAATAAACCACTCCCCAAAATATTCGAATGAGCCGCCGCACCTACATTTGAATTATCACTAAAATAAAATAAAATTGAGCTGCAAAAAGCCATTGAAGGGCTCAACGGGTTCTTTGGGTCAGGATGGTTCCATATAGAACCATCCCCCTTCCCAAAGAACCCTTGAGAAACCTTCATTTTTCTTGTGTGTAAGAGGTGGGTCATTTTTTTTGTTTGGCGTTGGTAAACAGGTACACACTGTGGTCAGTTCGTCACTTCCTCTGGGGTTAAATTGGAATATATTGCACCCATCTTCCCAGTTCCCCTGACCCGACTTCCACCCTGTCCTGTACCCATCCCCACATCCAATCCCCGCGCTATAAGGCATCATTGTGTGTCTGTCCCCCCACAGAGGGAACCATGTGTCACTGTGCCTATCTGCACCAGGCCCAGGGGCTGAGCCAGAGGCAGACAGACACAGAGACAGACACAAGCCTCACAAGGAGGTCTTTATCTAGACAACGACTAAACACCCATTCAGGGAGATGGCCACTACAGCCCAGTATTTGTGTCCTTCTGCCTTAATGAGACACCTGGGGCAAAGTTACCCTACAGACAGAGGGGGAGGGAGGGGGAAATGTGGTACTCTGTCAAATCCCATGTGTGGTCCTTTACAAAACCCCTTTAGTTACATCATAAAACTAGTACATTTCTTTTCTACAACAGTTTATGAATTGTGGTGAGCGAATAGGATAAAGTTGTTAATAGTCCTCTTGCTGAGTTTGGCTGGACCCAATGACTTTGTTACCTCTAGATAAGGCCAAGTCCAGTTTACTGGCTCTGAGCCAAGCATCACACTGTGCACTATAACCAATCCTACTGAGACACAGTGGAAGCCCCTGTTAAAGCCTGAGTGTATGAGAGTGTTTGGGAATCATTATAGCCTCATTACAGGCTGTTGTTAAGACTGACTGTTCTATAATGTGCTCATCGTTTTGCTAAAGGGGGAGACCCTTACAACCATCTCTCTAGCTTACCCCGTCTCCCCCCCTCGATCCTCATTATAGGCTGCTCTGGCTAGGCTAATGATCAGTGCGCCATGGGGAGGCTGGGGGGCCTTAGGGGGGGGGGGGGGGGGGGGGTCAGATACAGAGGCATTCTACTTTTTGATGGAGCCCCCAGTCTCTCCGCTGCTCCCCTCAGCCAGACTACTGCTATTGACAGCCCAGCCTACCAGGCAATTATCTCAGTCTTCACTAAGGCAGATTACCCCTCTTCTCCCTCATCTTTCTCTCCCCAGATTTGTTTTCCCAAACTTTCTTATCTCTCACTCTCTCTCAATTTGTCTTTCCAATTGAGTTCGTCCGTTCCTATTTTCCATTACATGTATACTCTTCCCTCTCCCCTTATCTTACATTCTATTACATTTTCAATATAGAGTACATCCTGGCAGAGAGGAGAGAAAGAGAGATCCCTGAGTACAACCACAGAGAGTGGAGGGGAGTGAGAGAAGGCAGAGCGAAGAGAAGAAGGGAGAAGAACAATAAAAAGGAAATACCTGAGGCTGCATTTAAGTAGGGGCCAAAAGCCAAAGAAACAGCAAAAGTCATTTCTAAGTCCTCTTTATTTTTTTCTCATTTTCAATTTGTAACCGTCAGCCAAAAATAGCAGGACAAGAAGGACAAGTGGTTGGTTTGGGTGTGTGTGTGCGCTTCACAAGTGGGCTACCGCATAGCATCCTTTAAACAGCTGCCATACTAGTCCACTGTATAACTGACACCTTTCCTTCTCAATGTGAATGTATTATGGGTCTAGTCCCGCCAATGGGCTCCCAGAGAGACACTTAATGAGTTGAGAGAGAGCAGCAACCGTTTCTCTCCATCTCTCTCACCAACCTTGCTGGGAGGTAAAATGTGTTACTGATCAATTATTCAAGGAGAAATGGGGGTGGGAGAAGACAGGAAAGAAGAGAGGAGGGGTAGAGGAGGGGTTAGAGGAGAGTAGAGGAGGGGTAGAGGAGGGGTTAGAGGAGAGTAGAGGAGGGGTAGAGGAGGGGTTAGAGGAGAGTGGAGGAGGGGTAGAGGAGGGGTTAGAGGAGAGTGGAGGAGGGGTTAGAGGAGAGTAGAGGAGGGGTAGAGGAGGGGTTAGAGGAGAGTAGAGGAGGGGTTAGAGGAGAGTAGAGGAGGGGTTAGAGGAGAGTAGAGGAGGGGTAGAGGAGGGGTTAGAGGAGAGTAGAGGAGGGGTAGAGGAGAGGTTAGAGGAGGGGTTAGAGGAGAGTAGAGGAGGGGTAGAGGAGGGGTTAGAGGAGAGTAGAGGAGGGGTAGAGGAGGGGTTAGAGGAGAGTAGAGGAGGGGTAGAGGAGGGGTTAGAGGAGAGTAGTGGAGGGGTAGAGGAGTGGTTAGAGGAGAGTAGAGGAGGGGTAGAGGAGGGGTTAGAGAAGGGGTTAGAGGAGAGTAGAGGAGGGGTAGAGGAGGGGTTAGAGGAGAGTAGAGGAGGGGTAGAGGAGGGGTTAGAGGAGAGTAGAGGAGGGGTTAGAGGAGAGTAGAGGAGGGGTAGAGGAGGGGTTAGAGGAGAGTAGAGGAGGGGTAGAGGAGGGGTTAGAGGAGAGTAGTGGAGGGGTAGAGGAGTGGTTAGAGGAGAGTAGAGGAGGGGTAGAGGAGGGGTTAGAGAAGGGGTTAGAGGAGAGTAGAGGAGGGGTAGAGGAGGGGTTAGAGGAGAGTAGAGGAGGGGTTAGAGGAGAGTAGAGGAGGGGTAGAGGAGGGGTTAGAGGAGAGTAGAGGAGGGGTAGAGGAGGGGTTAGAGGAGAGTAGTGGAGGGGTAGAGGAGAGTAGAGGAGGGGTAGAGGAGGGGTTAGAGAAGGGGTTAGAGGAGAGTAGAGGAGGGGTAGAGGAGGGGTTAGAGGAGAGTAGAGGAGGGGTAGAGGAGGGGTTAGAGGAGAGTAGAGGAGGGGTTAGAGGAGAGTAGAGGAGGGGTTAGAGGAGGGGTTAGAGGAGAGTAGAGGAGGGGTAGAGGAGGGGTTAGAGGAGAGTAGAGGAGGGGTAGAGGAGGGGTTAGAGGAGAGTAGTGGAGGGGTAGAGGAGTGGTTAGAGGAGAGTAGAGGAGGGGTAGAGGAGGGGTTAGAGAAGGGGTTAGAGGAGAGTAGAGGAGGGGTAGAGGAGGGGTTAGAGGAGAGTAGAGGAGGGGTAGAGGAGGGGTTAGAGGAGAGTAGAGGAGGGGTTAGAGGAGAGTAGAGGAGGGGTAGAGGAGGGGTTAGAGGAGAGTAGAGGAGGGGTAGAGGAGGGGTTAGAGGAGAGTAGTGGAGGGGTAGAGGAGTGGTTAGAGGAGAGTAGAGGAGGGGTAGAGGAGGGGTTAGAGAAGGGGTTAGAGGAGAGTAGAGGAGGGGTAGAGGAGGGGTTAGAGGAGAGTAGAGGAGGGGTAGAGGAGGGGTTAGAGGAGAGTAGAGGAGGGGTAGAGGAGGGGTTAGAGAAGGGGTTAGAGGAGAGTAGAGGAGGGGTAGAGGAGGGGTTAGAGGAGAGTAGAGGAGGGGTAGAGGAGGGGTTAGAGGAGAGTAGAGGAGGGGTAGAGGAGGGGTTAGAGGAGAGTAGTGGAGGGGTAGAGGAGTGGTTAGAGGAGAGTAGAGGAGGGGTAGAGGAGGGGTTAGAGGAGAGTAGTGGAGGGGTAGAGGAGTGGTTAGAGGAGAGTAGAGGAGGGGTAGAGGAGGGGTTAGAGGAGAGTAGTGGAGGGGTAGAGGAAAGAAATGAACAAAGGGGACTGGGATGACTAACTAGTTTAGAGAGAGACAGAAAAACAGAGAGAAAACGGAGGTGGCATTTCTTTATAACCCCCTTCTGTCTTCATCTCCCCTCCATCCCTCTCTCTCCTAACTAATTTTAACTACTTCTCTTCCCTCCCTCCCAACTCTCTTTCTCTCCCTTCCTCTCTCCTGCTCTTGTTGGGAGATTCAAAGAGACAGACAGCCATGGACAAGCCTATTTTGGGCCTCTGGAGAGAACTCATCCAGTAGAAGCTATTCTCAAAGTCTGATCTTAGGCCTGCCCTCCCTCCCTTCATCCCTCCCTCCCTTCCACACACACACACATAAACATTGTACCCTACATCCGTCTCCCATATTCACACTTCCCCTCCATCTCTCAATACATTCTTAAACCCAAATAATTTTCTCAGGGAGGGGTTGCACCTCACGGATGCCCTGAGGGTGTGTCGGCTTAGAGGACTGATGAAGTAGAATATAGTATGGGGTTATTAGAGTACGACAGCACCCTCCATATAATAGATTTTGTAGATGTATTAAAATATGCATGGGCACATTTCATTATCCAGCTTGCTCAGAATCTAGTCTAATGGCTAGAATATAGCCAAAACCATGCCACATACCAGGTCTTCATTCAGAATCAGAGCTGCTCTGCTGCTGTGTGAGACCGCTGACAGCTGTGGACGAAGGCTCTTTCATTCCCCCATCTAAACCAATATGGGGCAGGTATTGCTTCTTTCAGGTCCGTTACTATGGCTATCATGACCTTTTAAGCCTTGTGTTATCTCAGCCTCAGAGTCTGAGCGAGGCTAATGTCATGCTGTTACGCCTGACAGGCTTCGGTAATGCATTTTATTAAAGTCGTAACGTGGGTGACCGGACCAGCTTTATATCTGGTCAGGTAGTTAAAGAGTTAAAGAGCCTGGCCTGCACAGATCTAATGGCTCTGCTTAATACAGTCGTGTCCAATTCAATTCTCTGTGTACCGTGTTTGTGCTCGGCTACTCAAACCATTTCACACCATTATATCTAATTGACCTTATAAGCCCATGTCATCCACGCTGGTAAATATTGCTACGTTATTGCATGTCACAACCAGCTAAATACTAAAGATTGTTTACAGAGATGGGCTTTTTTTGATGCAGTGCATCTGAAGCATGGTAAATGGATTCCGTTGATTAATAACATAATCATATATTTTATATAGCGCTTTTCATACAGAATCTTGCTTAAAAAAACATAAAAAAATAATTTAGGGAGCTGGCAGTTCATGAGAGATGGTCTTCCAGTGATGATACAGTAAGTACAGGAGTAGCTTGAGTGGATGGTCCAGCGGGGAGGGAGAAACATTGGTCAGACAGGCAGGTCCGGGAGCGCTTCATCAGGCAGCATCTGTCTCTGAAGTTCACAGCTACTCCTCCTCTGTAGGTAGGCTGAAACAGATCCACCGCCGAAAAGTGTAGCACTCACCTGGGTGTAAGTACCTGAGTAACCACCACACCTCAGCAGTAATCAGCAACAGCCTCCTACGAGGCAAGCCTCTGTCATCCCCTCACACCACAGTCTACATCCTTCCAGAAACCGGGGCAGGTGGAACAAACAGTCAGTGAATCGTTCAAATGTAGATTTGCCAAGTGAACCAAGCAGGCCTGTAGAGATTTACTCTGAGGAAACAGTTAGCACACCATGGAGACAGAGCTCTTGACATCCCATAATGCTAATCAGGCCTTTATCACTGCATATGGTTCAGCTGATGCTGTGGAGTTCAGTTAACCCCTCAGACACACACTGACTGACCCGTAGTCTCCCCATCTATACGGATCTAAGGTCAGTTGTGTGCTTTTCCATGTAAGATGATCCTAGATATGTACAGCAGGCTAGCCCAAAGCCCTAGGGAGGTAGAAGTTGCCCTTAACCAATTATCGAGGATCAGCTTAACCTCCCCAAATCCTAGCCTTCACCATTATGGCTGGATAATGTAGAACTAACCTTTGATCAGTGTCTAGTGGCAACTTCCTCCCATTCAGTGAGGGAGGAGTAGTGCAAAGGGGCAGCCTGAGCCTCCCACGTGGTTAAATGAATGGTTCATTAAGCAAAGGTGAGACAGGAGTGTCTGCTTCTCTGTCTCTGATCCTCTACGGCTGCAGTTGTCTCATTAGAAGACTTCAAACCACAGCGGAATGTCAACCCACAATATCTTTACCTTCCTCTCCTCTCAACTCTCTCCTCACTGGCGTTCCTCTCATCTTTACTGTCTCCCACTCCTTCTCCTCTCTCATTCCACTTGTCCCCTCACATCTCCTCTCATGGGAGCTAGTGTCTGGAACACACAGGCAGATGTAATCAGTGTTTATACTGTCTGTGGACAGATCTGGTACAGAGGAACAAGACAATAGAGATTGTTGGAGGATTTTATTTTGTACTTTTCAGCAAGTACTGTACAAAATGTCTCTTGTTGTAGACGTGTGTTGTTGTGAGTAGTAGGGTATCCCAGGCAATGCAAGGCCACCACTCACTGTAAGAGCCAAAGGTATACAGAGTTTGGCAAACCATCATCCATGTTGGCACCAAGCATTCAGTGACAATAATACTGTAATCCACAGAAGGGCTTACCAGGAAGAACTTCCAAATTCAAGCCGGAAAGGAGTTGGAGCAGAGATTGATTTATTTGAGCTAACTTTAATCCATTGTTCAGGACAATTTATATTGTAGAATTCAATTGTCTGGGAACTTCTGGCACCCAATGAAATTCTCCATCTCAAATCGTCAGTGTAACTCTGCCCATGTCTCCTCACAATGTGTGAAATACAGCAGAGCCACCAACAGGATTATGATTTAGCATGATTATCAACTCTCTCTGACTTATAATAATATGGTTAAAGGTTTTTATCTTATTAAATCAATGTCTGTGCTATATTTATCAGGAGAGTGAGAGAACAGTGAGAGAATGGAGCTGTGCAGCAGCGGAACAAAGGAGTGTTGAGGAGAGGGCTGTGATCCACCCTGTGGCAGTATACTGCCTGGCTGGTAGAGAGAAATTAGCTGGGAAACGGTATCCTTAAAAACCATCCACCCCGCTCTCTCTCTACACTCAGACACACAGCTATATATACCCACTCACAAGCCCAAAATACTAGACGTGTTCACAGAGATATGCCTCCACAGCACATACATAAACACACACACATACATGAAGTACATACAGTCCCTTACTATTAACACCACATAGATCACACGGTCAGCCGTTATGCCTCACCCATGATCACTAAAGAGTGCCAGCTCCACCCAGCCCAAAGCATTGTGTCAGACAAGCATGGGGCTGTAACACTCCATAGATGCTTAGCAAAGCATGTGTAACTAAAATATACATTTAACTGCCATACTGCATGAATGCTGCCAGTGTGGAATGTTGGGACTGTCATGCTCTTTTTTTATCGTGAATAAAAACAGTACATGTTAACGGCACAGTCGTGCTGCTCTGGTGTATCAATAGACATTGGAGCAGGGTCTGGGGTATCGGTGACTTTTGGAACCAGGAACAGGTGCCATACACTCAGGACAGAGGGTGAGGAACAGTCTAACCATGCTGTTTTAATACCCTCTATTTCTGGCTTCTCTGGCCCTAGTCGTGATGCTCCAGTCAAACATTGGCTGTTAAGATTGGCATCATTCTGACACAGAGACCCATATCTCTTCCACAGGACAGTTCAGCACACAAAGCCAAGCTGTCTCTCTGTGAAACAGATAAAAGAGAGGCCTTCTTTTTATCTTTCTATTACAGTATGGCACAGAGCATCAAAACAACACAAGAGATAAGTTCCACACCACGGGGCACTGAGAATGTGAGGGAGGGTCAGGAGGGTGTGGAGGGTTGTGTATGTATGTGTGGCGGAGTGGGTGTTCTGGGTGAGTTGTGTAGACAGCATTGAGCTGTAGTGAGATATTATACATCTACTGGGTTATTATTGAGTTTATCATAAAACCCACCAGCTGCTCCATATCAGTCCATAACTATGAGCTTACTAATTTCCTCTCTCTCTGACCCTGCAGAGCCTCTGAGCAGTGTGTCCTCCCTGGAGGTGCACTTTGACCTCCTGGACCTGACAGAGCTAACCGACATGTCTGACCAGGAGCTGGCTGAGGTGTTCGCTGACTCTGATGAGGAGAACCACAACGAGTCCCCAGCAGGTTAGACCATTTTCAGATACTCAATTAATCAACCAATTAACCAATCAATCTACTCAATTCATTAACCATTGAATGGTGGATTTGACAACCCCCATGTTCTCTTACCAAGACAACCCTAGTGTGATGGACTGGCTAAAACATTGTCTTTGTTCACCTTGAGAGAATCATTACCCAAATTGAATTTCCTCCTACTTTGGTTGAACACAGTTGGATGTTAGAGTGAATGTTTTTCTCTCTGCAGGAGACAAAACAGAAACACTATCTCTGTTTACTATGTTCTCCCTCTAAAAACTCTGTCCACTAGACAGACTCATTTACATATCACCCCATTCTGTAGCATACGACCCCATTACATCAAAATCTAAAAGGTTTAGCTGATCGCAAATGTGTGTGTGTGTGTGTGTGTGTGTGTGTGTGTGTGTGTGTGTGTGTGTGTGTGTGTGTGTGTGTGTGTGTGTGTGTGTGTGTGTGTGTGTGTGTGTGTGTGTGTAGAGCAATGAGCACTCTAATAAAAAGCTTACAATTGTGTTCTCTTTGGCTGCAGGGAAAGGGACACATGGGAGAACCCAATAAAACTGCAGCAGCACATTGGATTCCTCTGAATTCTTACTGTAATTCAAGCAGTTCTCTATATTTTGTGATATTGACCAAGATACGGTATTTTCCTGTTATGCGTCTCTGGGAGATTCTCATTTCAGTTTGTGCCCATGTCAATGTTGATAGTTATTGGCACCAGATCCCAGGCTGGGCACAATAGACTACTGTAGCATAGCGCTAATTAGCAGTTAGAGGGAAGTCTGAATAACCTGTGATCAGGGACGTGTCCGGGCCCAGCAAACCCCCCTCTTCACAACCAGAGGAAGCAGGAAATCCATCCAATGTATTACTTATGATCCATAGCCCCATGTTTCCTGCTGAGAGGGAGAACGATCCTCATAGAGCTCCACATCATCACTCCGTTCAAATGCTTTACGCTCACACTCTCAACTCATCTCTCTTAAGAAGAGATATGTGTGCACTCTCAGGAGCTGACTTGAAAACAGTACTAAGATGTTCACTATACAATACACCTGTTCTAAACTCATGTATGTTCTCGGCATGGGGAACCACAGAGAGCTACCGGTATGTTCAGCTCTATGTGCGGGATATTAAAATGACCTCACAAAGGTGCACTTTAAGAAATACAGCAATCTTGCTTAGATATCACCCACGCTCCTTCTTCTTACCCCCAGGATTGACCCATGCCAATTTATTCCATTACTCCCCATAAAAAGGTATTGTGCTGCTCCCTTGTCTGACCTTAGCCCGTAAGTCAGGGGTTCCGAAACTTTTTGGGCCCACGACCACATTTTGATACTGGAAAATTCTCACGACCACCAACCACGGGGGGGAAAAATGATGTAATTAACAGCCAATGTCAGCCCCAAATAAAAAAGTTATGGAGGTCAATTGAAAAACATTCTAACAGTATTTTTGATTGTCTTCTCAACTCACCATCACATACTTTTCATGTGGGGCTATGACAGTCATCTGCAAATTAGTCTGACATAATGTATCTTTTCTCACCACCACTAATGAGATGGTTGTACTTGATGCATGTGGCGTCGGAGCTTCTCAAAGTCCGGGGACACGCTCGACAGTGCGCACCTCATATCTGCTGTGACATCCAACCTGGACTGATATTTGGTTTTAATGCAGACGTGAGCACAGAATCCAGCTTCATAAATATATAAGCTGGCAAAGGGTACCATGAGTTTAATGGTGCTTTTAAGACAACTGGGAACTCAGAAAAAAACAAGGTCAAATAATGATGTCAATGATCTTCAGGTCGGAAAGTCAGAGCTCTAAGAGACCAGAATTCCGAGTTGGAATTCCGAGTTGGATGACCATACAGAAAAAATAATAATTCCAGTCGGAGCTGATTTTTTCAGTTCACTTGAACGCACTGAAGTCGGAATTCGGAAATTGCTGAGTTCCCAGTTGTTTTGAACGCGGCATTAATGTCAGAGGGAGATGGCAGGGTATTCCCTTTGAGTCAGGAACCAAAACTCCTCTGTAGTGATCTGTGAATGACAGCTTAATCAGCTATTCAATTTCCCTTACCAGCATGTCAATTGAGCCAGGATCACAGTCAAATGCATTGAGAAGTAGGTGCCAAAATGCTCTTCCAAGCGTTGGAGGTGAGCAGTCATCACTTGTGTGGGACACTTACTGATGCTGTTTCCTGTTAGAAACCTGCACAGCCGAGGGAAGGGGGCATGGTTTGCTTTTGAATGACTCTCTCCAATAAGAATCCTTTCCTCTGAATCCACTGATTCGTTCACTCATCTGTAGAAGGTTTTTGTATTTCCCCTTCATGCTTGCGTTCAGTTCATTCAGTTTCCCAAATACGTCTGTCACAGGCAAGGAGACACATTTTCTTTTCATTACACAGGAAGTCAACCAAGTCTGTTTTTATTTTTTTACATCCATTGTGAATGACAACAGTTGCACAAAACAGTTGCACAATGCACAAAATCTTTCCAACACTCTCCCTTGATAACCACCACGCCTCAGTGTGAAATAGAACATTGTCATGCTCTGATCCCATATCTCCACATAGTTTTGTGAACAGGCGTGAGCACAGTGGATGTTATTTTATGTAGTTTACAATCAAAGTTACCTGCTGCAGTATATCTCTGAGTTCTGTAATCATCTTTTCCCCCCCAATTGCTCTCGGTGTATCATACAATGCGTCCATATGGCAGAGGGAGACATTCTTAACTAGAGTGTGGCGGCCTGCCTGCCGTCCTGCCATAGATGGAGCCCCATCTGTACAAAAGCCCACCATTTGATCCCATGGAATCTATTTTTCGTCAATATAGCCACACAGCGCACTGAACATCCCCTGTGCTGTTTCATGCTCGGGAATCGTGAGACAGAACAATATGTGTCAGGACCCGGTGCGAGAAACAGTCACTAATAATCGTCAGAACCCAGAAGATGAGGCAGACACAGCAGTACTAGAGATGGTGGTTTAATTAAAGAACAAAATCTTCAGGCAAAGAATCTAAATCCACAATGTCCAAACAGAAAGTCAAGAAGCACAAAATGGATATCCTCCAAAATACAAAGAAAACTCCACAAAGTGGTAAAAACAGCAGGGAAAAACAAACCTCAAAAGACTACTCAAAAATACACAAGAACTAAACCAGAGAACCTCTGGAAAATCCAATAAGAGAATCATATGTTCAGAACAAGGCTTGGGCTGGGGCTGGGTGCTAACATACAAACACTGAGCAAGGAACTGAGGAACACACAGGGTTTAAATACAAACAAGGGAACGACACACAGCTGCAAACAATAATTAGAGCAAGGAAAAACAAAAGGTACAAAAAAGGTGCAATGGGGACATCTAGTGACCAAAACCTGAACAGTCCTGGCCAAAACCTGACAATATGTCCTCGTGAATAGCATCCCCTGACATGTATAGTGAACAGAAGTCAATGCACAGGCATCTCGGCCCTCACAGCTAACGTCCATTTGGAGAGCATAAACTGGTGAGTTTTTGAGTCATTCAGTCAGAGTTTCCTCTTGATTGCTAGCGATAGCATAAACTCTTTGTTTACCAGTGTTATCTGACAAAGGTATTGATGTGAATTTCTGTGCCTCTGCCTCCCCACACATTGTTTTCACCATATCAATAGCGGCCGGTAAAATCAACGTCTCTGCAATAGTGTGTGGTTTCATAGCATAGCGGACCTAGCCATTCACCTTGGGAATGATTCAAGTGCAATGGTCAAGTGTAGCCTTTTTGCATGATCTATATTTTTAAGGTTAACCACATTACAATGATTTTGAGACACAAAGACGATGTTATAAAAGATAAATATTTATATTTGGCGGGGATTTTGGAAATTTTCCCGTGACCCCATTTTCATATCAGGCGACCGACCCCATACCGCTACCGTAAGTGCATGCATGTATCTGCATAGCCTTAATCCCCCAGTGACCCCACCCACCCTCTCTCTATCTCTGTTTCACACACACACACACACACACACACACACACACACACACACACACACACACACACACACACACACACACACACACACACACACACACACACACACACACACACACACACCTCTCAGGCTGCTTTAATCACTGCATTGTGCTGTACCCCAAAACCTCCTCCTAGAATAATCCCACTGAGGGTAGATCAGTGTGCTAGGTAGATCAGTGTGCCGGGGACCCCTAGTGACAGAGAGAGGCGGGAGGCAGAGAGGGGAGAGGGAGAGGGAGCATTAAAAAAGGGGAGAGGGATGGAGAAAGGGAGAAACATGAAAGAGAAATACATGAGAGGTGGTGATTCCCTCTCCACCCCAGCAAGGTTTCCCATTTCTCCACAAGAGACTGATGGCTCCCTGAGCTCCAGTGAATATGCCAGATATCCTGGTCCTGACAGCAGGACCTCACCACAGGGCTCGTATAAACCCACCACAGGGCTCGTATAAACCCACCACAGGGCTCGTATAAACCTACCACAGGGCTCGTATAAACCCACCACAGGGCTCGTATAAACCCACCACAGGGCTCGTATAAACCCACCACAGGGCTCGTATAAACCCACCACAGGGCTCGTGCGGTGAGCACCACAGGGCTCGTGCGGTGAGCACCACAGCCATAAAACTCACAGGAAGAACAACAGTATATCCCCAGCCATCCAGCTATAGCCTCTGATTTAGTGCAGCAGTTTTACTTACGAATCGGACAATAAAAAGCCCAGCAGGAGGAATAAGCAGCGTCGTGTGATGGCCATAATCTCACTCAGTGGGGTGATACTGTCGAGGAGGTCAGGGACCGTGCAGAGATTTTAGGTGTTGTATTAAGACCTATGGCTGGTGAATCGGAGTCAGGACTAGGATACTAAGATAGCAGAGTGGTGGTAAATGTGATCAAAACACCAATAATATTGTCTCACTGTGTAATACAGACCCTGATAAAAGTGTTTATTTTCACATCTACACAGTGCATTCAGAAAGCATTCAGACCCCTTGACTTTTTCCATATTTGTTTACGTTACAGCCTTACTCTAAAATGGATTAAACCACTCATCAATCTACACACAATATTCCATAATGAAAAAGTGAAAAGAAAATATTTTTTGCAAAAGTATAAAAAACAGATACCTTATTTACATAAGTATTCAGACGCTTTGCTATGAGATTCCGAAATTGAGCTCAGGTGCATCCTGATTCCATTGATCATTCTTGAGATGTTTCTACAACTTGATTGGAGTCCACTTGTAGTAAATTAATTTGATTGGACATGATTTGGAAAGGCACACACCTGTCTATATAAGGTCCCACAGTTGGCAGTGCATGTCAGAGCAATGACCAAGCCATGAGGTCGAAGGAATTGTCCATAGAGCTCCGAGACAGGATTGTGTCGAGGCACATATCTGGGGAAGGGTAGCCAAAAAATATGCAGAATTGAAAGTCCCCAAGAACACAGTGGCCTCCATCATTCTTAAATGGAAGGAGTTTGGAACCACCGAGACTCTTCCTCGAGCTGGCCGCACGGCCAAACTGAGCAATCGGCGGAGAAGGGGCTTGGTCAGGGAGGTGACCAAGAACCTGATGGTCACTCTGACAGAACCCCAGAGTTCCTCTGTGGAGACAGAATAACCTTCCAGAAGGACAACCATCTCTGCAGCACTCCACCAATCAGGCTTTTATGGTAGAGTAGCCAGACGGAAACCACTCCTCAGTAAAAGGCACATGACAGCCCACTTGTAGTTTGCCAAAAGACACCTAAAGGACTCTCAGATGATGAGAAACAAGATTCTCTGGTCTGATGTAACCAAGATTGAACTCTTTGGTCTGAATGCCAAGCGTTAAGTCTGGAGGAAACCTGGCACCATCCCTACGATGAAGCATGGTGGTGGCAGCATCATGCTGTGGGGATGTTTTTCAACGGCAGGGACTGGGAGACTAGTCAGGAATGAGGGAAGGATGAACGGAGACAAGTACAGAGAGATCCTTGATGAAAACCGGCTACATTGCGCTCAGGATCTCAGACTGGGCCGAAGGTTCACCTTCCAGCAGGACAACGACCCTAAGCACACAGTCAAGACAACGGAGAAGTCGCTTCGGGACAAGTCTCTGAATATCCATGAGTGGCCCAGCCAGAGCACGGACTTGAACCCGATCGAACATCTCTGGAGAGACCTGAAAATAGCTGTACAGCAACACTCCCCATCCAACCTGACAGAGCTTGATTTGATCTGCAGAGAAGAATGGTAAAAACTCCCCAAATACAGGTGTGCCAAGCTTGTAGCGTCATACTCAAGAAGACTCGAGGCTGTAATTGCTGCCAAAGGTGCTTCAAAAAAGTACTGAGTAAAGGGTCTGTATACTTATGTAAATGTGATATTTCAGTTTTTTATATTTAATACATTTACAAAGATGTCTAAAATCTGTTTTTGCTTTGTCGTTATGGGTTATTGTGTGTAGATTGACAAAGCAAAAAAACAATTTAATCAATTTTAGAAGAAGGCTGTAACATAACAAAATGTGTAAAAAGTCAAGGGGTCTGAATACTTTCCGAATGCACTGTATGTAACCGAAAGTATGCCCCATTACATTATGTTGAATTGGATAAAGTTGGTCTTCCTCCACTGTGATCTATCTGCATTCAGTAGATGTATGCTGGTTTGCATCCTATCTTCATTGCCAAGTAGCTCAAAGTGCTTTGTCATTGGCTGGTGTTTTCTCTATTTCCCACTCATAGATCAGATAGTGCCACTCTGACTCACTCCAGCAGTGGCACAATGTGCTCAGATATGAGTGTGTTTTGCTTTCAGAATCAAGAAGGGATACAGAGATACACATACCCATGCAAACACACACACACTCATACACACATACATGAATTACGACTACAGCTGCTCCCCAGTGTCCAGGCCAGACTATCCAGACTGTACAGCTGCTCCCCAGTGTCCAGGCCAGACTATCCAGACTGTACAGCTGCTCCCCAGTGTCCAGGCCAGACTATCCAGACTGTACAGCTGCTCTCCAGTGTCCAGGGCAGACTATCCAGACTGTACAGCTGCTCCACAGTGTCCAGGCCAGACAATCCAGACTGTACAGCTGCTCCCCAGTGTCCAGGCCAGACAATCCAGACTGTACAGCTGCTCCCCAGTGTCCAGGCCAGACTATCCAGACTGTACAGCTGCTCTCCAGTGTCCAGGCCAGACTATCCAGACTGTACAGATGCTCCACAGTGTCCAGGCCAGACAATCCAGACTGTACAGCTGCTCCCCAGTGTCCAGGCCAGACTGTACAGCTGCTCCCCAGTGTCCAGGCCAGACTGTGTGTGTGTGTGTGTGTGTGTGAGTATGAGAAAGAGGGAGTTGTTTATCAGGGGTTAGTGTTACCTTACCCAGGGAGGACAGGACACATCTCAGCTGTGAGATCCAGCTGTTCTGTTACTTCCTTGTTATATCTGTGTTCCCTTAAAGCTCCTTCAGTATCACCACCTGCTCTAATGGGAAAGAACAAGCTCTGTAGCCAGAGGTAAAGAGTGTATTACAGTGAAGGAAGAAGGTGGCTTGCTTGTACAGTAAATGTATTGTCTAACTGCTTATCAAGGTGAAAGGATCTCAAGACCTTGACATGGCTACATGAAGGGAATATATGGGTGGGTAATGTGCATAATATGTATGTAGACTGTAGTGTCGTGTCTTTGGCTATGCCGGATTAAGTGATATGACATGCTATTCTATAAAATTGTTTCTCCGTAATTAATATTACCTGATTGAGCTATATATACCTGGTGGTAGATGGAAGGCCGTGTTGCCCAACCGAGTCCTTTGTCGTTTGAAGAATGTCTCTGGTGGTAAATTGGATACGTTGTAGTAACGTCGTTGTGTGTTAGACAGGATACTCTGTCTGTCCTTTCCTAGCCCACGTTTGCAGCTGCTGTTGCTAACTCAACGGCTAGGAGGTATCACTTCTGTAGTGAATAAGAGTTCAAAGTTCATACCATTCACAACCAAAGCTCACGCTGAGGTTGGCTTAGTTCTGTAATTGACAGGTTGTCACGCTCTGGCCTTAGTATTCTTTGTTTTCTTTATTATTTTAGTTAGGTCAGGGTGTGACATGGGTAATTTATGTGGGTTTTGTAGTGTCTAGGGTGGTTGTAAGGTTTAGGGGGTTTATTTAGAGTAGTTGGGTTTATGTTTAGTATAGTTGTCTAGCTGTGTCTATGGTTGAGTGTAGGTGTTTAGGAAAGTCTATGGTTGCCTGAATTGGGTCTCAATTAGAGACAGCTGGTTATTGTTGTCTCTGATTGGGAGCCATATTTAAGGTAACCATAGGCTTTAGCTGTTTGTGGGGAATTGTCTATGTCTAAACGTTAGTAGCTTGTGTGTGCACTTTCGTTTTGTAGCTTCACGGTCGTTTGTTAGTTTGTAAGTTTCGTTTTTCCTTCTTCAAAAATAAAAAGATGTATTTTCCACGCGTTGGTCCTCACTCTCTCCAAAAGACGATTGTGACAGGTTAGTCCTTTTAACGTATGGACTGTCGTCCTCACATCCTCGGAACAGGAGGTTACATTTTCGTCAAGGCTTTATATAGGAAGGGAGAGGAGGGCGTGTTTGAAAAGTTTTATAACCCATGTCTCTTCACAGGGGCGGGCCACTGATTGAGCAGAGCCCTAACCTTATTAAAACCCAAATCTCTCATTTGGAAGCTAAAATTACATTTAATCTCTTCACCAATAATTTTATATTCAAACATTTAAATTGAACAACAATTCCATGTGACTCCGATAACTACAATGTGCAGACTTTCCACTGTAGAGTTTGTCATTCTATCATTGATCAGAATGTCTCAGATGACAACCAAACTGACATCATATTCATTAAGTACCAACGCATATGATCAATTGGTCGGATTACCAGAATATAGTTCATTTCCCCCCACCTTCTGATGTTCCCAGAATCTCTATGTTAACCAAAGGATTTTCAAATGTCACATCAGTAGGGTAGAGAGAGGAAAAAGGGGGGGAGAGGTATTTATGACTGTCATAAACCTACCCCCAGGCTAACGTCATGACAGTAGTCTGTAAAGGTCAGAGTGGCTGGGTATTCCATAGGAGTGTGTTATGAACCTAGGTCAGTAGGCGGGTTAGTTCTGTCAGTGAAAAGCCGTGGAAAAAAGGAGAGGGTGAGTTGGGGGTAAGAGTAGAATGGCTGGGGAAAAGCGAGAGGAGGAGAAGGTGAGGGAGGATGTTGGGGAAGAGGGTAAATGGAGGGTTAGTCAAAGGTAAAATGAGAGAGGGGGGAAGAGGAGGGGAAGGCCAGGGGGAGAGTGGGATAGTGAGATTGGTTTGTGTGGAAAACTGAAGGGGAGGAGGAAAGGAAGATAGGGGAGGCTGAGGGAGTTCACTCTAAATGGAGTCCTGAATTATTCACTGTTCTCAGCTGGATACAAGGCCAGGACCCTCCTGAGCTGTAGATACTGTTATCATCGTCAGGCCTTAAACAAACTGACTACTCACTTACACATTATTTATGTATCCCTCTTATTTTCTTCTGTTTTCCTCTCTTTTCCTTCTCTTTCCATTTTGTTTTCCTTACATTTCTTTCCCTCTTCTCTTCTCCTCTCCAACTGTATACTGGACAGACAGGGGTAATGGAAGCTGTGTGGGCACTTATGTTTCGGACACCTGCCAGTCAGGACAGCCCAGGGATCAGAGTTTGTAGATGAGATGGTCAGGAGAAATGGAGGGGATGGGGGGATGAGGATGGGATGGCGGGATGAAGGCCAGAGAGGGTTAGAGAAGTGAGGGAGGACCAGAGGAGAAAGGGAGGAAAATAAATTAGATAAGCTAAATGTGTACAGCTGCATTGGTAGGCCCCCACCCCTCTGTACAGTCAGTATCTGCATCTGCTCTGTGTATGTGAAATAGATATATAACAAGAGGTGACATACCAGATCTATACAGAGACTACAACGCCCATTATGACCATTATCACCTCAAAGGTCCTTTTTAAACTACAAACCCTAGGATCACTTTGACCACCTTTAAACCCATCTGAGGAGGAGTGAAGCAGTAGAATGGAGTTGCCCCTAGACACTGATCTATGGTCAATTTTGTGTGCCCCCCCCCCCCTCCCTCATCTCCTCTGCAGTGTTCTCCGGGAGAGCCCAGGCTCTGACAGTCACACCCTGTGATGACACAGGAGGACAGAGGGAGGATACTGCAGCTCTTACACTGAGGTTACCACTTTACCAGAGACAGTCACTGGCTAGGTGGTCTCATTACCATATACAGTAGCATATACCCTTTTGCTGCTTTCAAATCTGCTACCATCGAAGGAGGATGGGCAACGCATGGAGAAGGGGCTTGGTGATGTTTCCAGATCGATCCAATATGTGTGTTTTGATGCTGTGGTTCCTCAGTGTTAACAAGGCAGGTTGAAGCTTTCCAAGCAGACAAAAATAACACAACCACCCACTATACTGTAGCAGCAGCTGTGGGCAAGACTGGGGGAAAACATTTCCATTCAGGATAACTGTAGTAGTCTTGCTCATAAATCTTTAGGAGTCCACTGGGGCCTCTGAAAGGACTGCACAAAGAAGGGCACCATAACTGACGTCCCAGTCCCAACATGAAACACACATACACATTCGCACACACGCACCCACACACAGTAACCAGGTGTAACATACACAGTACACACAGCGTGTTGGCACCATACTAGCATTGTGCTTCCGTGGTTTAAGAGCCTTTTTAAAGCACAGGCTGGTGTTTTCTGTGGACTTTGTTCTCACAGCAACACACTTGTTGTGGAATCTGATGGAGCCAACAGCACAGAAGGGCTTCTTAGACAGAGGGGTTTAGCACAGCGAGACACTGCAGACATGGTGGCTGGGAGGCAGGGAGGGAGGGAGGGAGGCAGAGAGACACTACAAGGATGAGATAGAAGGGGGGGGGTGCCTTTGTGCTGATGGGGGATTGAGTTAAGAAAATTGGATTTGGATTGTGCAAACATAACTGAGTGAAGCTGCATGAACTAAATTCTATTCTGAACTAAATGGGAGGACTCTCAAGGGAGTTGGTTATGAGTAGGTCCTGAGCAATAGGGAAAGGGGTGGTCCTGACATGAAGGTCTGAGGGTAAGGGATGTTCAATGAGAGATAGATAGAGGTGTGTGTTTGTGTGGTGAGAGTCTCATTCTCTGATCTGTCTCTGTCAACACCCTGCAGGGAGAAGAGCAGGCTTCTCCCGCATCCATATTCATAGAGCTGTCAATCACAAAACCCTGACCAGGGATGGGCTGACTCATACAGCGACTATAGCATTCTAGTCACACACAGACATAGACAAGGACACAGATAGAGACATACTGGTAGAGATGCAGAGACACATCATGAAAGTATGGACACACACACACACACAAGGACCAGCGGTGGCAGATACAAAGTTGAATTAACAAGCACTCACGCAAACAGAGCCTTTCAGGATGCTGAGGAGGCTCTTGTCCCTCCCATTAAAATCCAATGGAGACACCATCAATCTTCAGGGATCAATACCGTGTGTGTGTGTGTGTGTGTGTGTGTGTGTGTGTGTGTGTGTGTGCACGCACGCGTTTTCATGTGTACGCTTGTGTGATCATTCATCACTGCTGGTTTATCTATAGTTACAGCATTTAACTTATAGAGAGTGAGAGCTGGGACGTGCCTTATTATTAGACAGTAATTGCATTGATGTGTGTGCAGTTTAAGGAGGGTTAAAAAGCTACACCTACTAATCCTGTGATCTCTGTAACAGTGAACAGCACCACCAAGTGGTGTAAAGAGGCAGTGCTTTATTTCATATGCCCCTCCATATGACCAATATTTGTGTGAACCTGCTTGACACTGGTCCCTTCTGTGCACTCAAGGACATGCAGATTAACACATATGATGGGAGGGGTTGATTCAAGATTAAAGAGAGCGGGGAGATGGACACAAAGAAAGAGAGGCACCGTAGGAGAGAGACAGAGAAAGAAAAGGTGTAGTAGGGGAAAGAGAGGGAGGGGGTGTACAGGGGAAGAGAGAAAGATAGGGTGTAGGGGACAGAGAGAGAGGGGGGGGGAGAGGTACAAGGGGAGAGAGACAGAGAAAGAAAGGGTGTAGGAGGGGGGGGGAGAAAGAGGAGAGGGAGATGTCGAGGGAGATCAAGTGCAGCATCCTATTTGCCAAAACATTTCACAAACACATTCCTCTGATGTCATCACCTCATCACCTAAACACCAATCAGCTTCTCATTTCTACTCCCCCTAGTAGTTAGTGAACCAATCATATTCTCTATCCATGATATCACCACTCTACAAAACTGAAGTAGTAGAATCTCTATCTAGCATGCTGATGGCATATAGACCAAAGAGACACCGGAGAGCTGTGTAGTGGTTCTGTGTAGTGGTTTTATGGGGGAGTTCTGTTGCCTCGAGACACTGAAAAATAAGTGTGAGACAAATGTCTGTGACAGCTAAAACAAGCAGCCATTGTGAGCATAATGAACTGGAATAAACAGCCAGCAGGCTAAATGGAGCTGATGATTGGAGAAGAGGTGACCATGTGACTGTTTTAGAGCAATAACAATGACCAGAGAGGAGAAGCAGAGAGAGATCAAACTAAAATGATCTATCATCTACTACACATGTAGTCACATGCACGCACTTACACATGCACACACACACGCACGCACACAGCGCTCCAACTTTTCTAAACTCCTCCATTTTTCATGGGATTCGGTGTCTTTGAGACACATACATGTATAGGATACACATTAACATACACTAACACATACTCAGCTCACTGCACACTGCCTTTCTGACAGAGTACTTCATAGTTTCATCTGCCTCAATATTCAGAGTAATGATATCATGCTGTAAGGACCTGCAGAATCCCAGAGGAATAGGTCATGTGGAGCTGCATGAACTAAATTATATTCTGTTCTTTACTGTGTTTGCGATCGGGATGCCTTTCAACCATAGCATATTGATCTATTCTACAGTAGGGAAACAAACTGCACTCACCACTGCGTGCTGTTCTAAACTATTTTTGGAGAACCTTGGGCAAACATAATTGAGTGAAGTGGCATAGAGAAAGGAAGCTTTTAGAGGCATTAGGTGACTTCAGAGAGTTTACAGCCCCTACTGACTTGGTTTACTTTGTTAAATGAGTTACAGTATGGTGACCATTGGGGGAGATAGCAGGTAGTCTCGCGGTTAAGAGCGTTCCACAGGGATGCTGGCCCATGTTGATTCCAATGCTTCCCCCAGTTGGGTCTAGTTGGCTGGATGTCCCTTGGTGGTGGACTATTCTTGATACACATGGGAAACTGTTGAGCGTGAAATACCCAGCAGCGTTGCAGTTCTTGACACAGTCAAACCAGTGCGCCTGGCACCTACTACCATATCCTGTTCAAAGGCACTTTCAAATGTTGTCTTTCCCATTCACCCTCTAAATGGCACACACACACAATCCATGTCTCAAGGCTTAAAAATATATAATATTTCTTTAACCTGTCTCCTCCCCTTCACCTACACAGATTGAAGTGGATTTAACAAGGGATAACAATAAGGGATCATAGATTTCACCTGGTCAGTCTATGTCATGGAAATGTTCCTAATGGTTTGTCCACTCAGTGTATATGCTATACGTGACAGACAGGAAGGTGCGGAAACTTAATCCAGGGCCTCTGGGTTACGTGGTCAGCATGTTTGAGCTGTATAGAGCGGTTCACAACATACATGTCCCCTAGGCTGTTTTTTTCCCATAAGAATATCAGGATACGTGAGCGGCGTGCACTTTGACCTCACCTTGTGTGTACATGACTTTTATGTTTGTGGTTAAGAGACGTGCATGTCTGTATGTGTGTGATCCATAACTTACCCACCCTCTCATCACATGTATGTCATGTGCATAGCTTGACCCTTCTCCTCATTATCATCCCCAGGCCACCAACAGCCACCCCTGCCCAGAGGAGGTTACATGCGCTCCCCCTCGTGGACCCGTTGCAGCAAGTCTGAGCCCCGCAGGGAGAGGAAGCACCACAGCGACTCCGACACCACCGCAGAGCCCTTAATGAAGCTGGAGAGGCCTAAGCAGCCCTGAGAGCCTGTGGGTCTGGAGGAGAGGCCCAGGGCCCGGAAAGAGAGAGGCCCAGAGCGGAAACACCGAGAGCGGACACAGAGACCACACCAACTGACCCAACCCCTGCGCCGGGCACTGAGACAACCATGGTGCTAAAGACACTATAGACAGACTGAGCTCTCGACGCTGTGCACTGTATTATAAACTTAACATGAAACGATGTCTGTGAGTGAAACACACACAAAATCACACACACGTACACACATACTATTATTGTGTTTTCCATGCAAGGGGTTCCACTGGCACAAAACACTGGAGGGCCAGTGTGCATTTTGAGGCTTTGTTTGGGGTGAACAACAGGGTATAAGGCTGTCCCAGTGTGGGGAGAATGCTTGGTCAAAAGCCTCCCCATCCCTGCAGCATCTTAGGGGTGGGAGAGTAGGTTTGGAGAGGTGGGACGGACCCTGAAATCTGTGACAACCTCGGCTACAAAATATCATGTGGCAAAGTTAACGAGAATACCCACTCCAGTCAAATAAATTACTGGAATATGGATGTCATTATGCGATAGTACAGCAGGCAATCTGGAAGTCTTCTTTGTAATTAGAATAAGAGTCCAACCTGAATCTATTGCACAATGTTCTTCCTTAAAGTGCCAGGGCCATCTGCTCTCTCTGAATTACTTTCTGCAGGCTTTCTGTAGGTTGTAACTAACAGGAGGCAATGGGTAGCGTTTCAGTGGGGCCACTCTCCATCGCTCTCTTTTCTTTCCATCCTCTCTCTCTCTTCTTCTACCTCTCTCTACCTGAGAGGAAACCGGTGTGGCCACAGTAAACTAAATGTATTTGCAGATATGATATGAGATACGACAGCAGCCCTTCTCACCAACATTACATTCAACACTGTGGATCTTGTCCTTTGCCAAACCAAGAGATGTGGGGATGGGTGGTGAAAAAAATAAAGAATTTCATGCAAACAAAGTGAATTTTCTCTGTGGGGGATTTTTGCGTTAGAGCACTAACCAAACATTGTGCAGCTGTAGGTTGTCTGATAGGGTATTACGAACAGCAGTCTGAACTTTCCATTATTTATGCTCAACAGACCAAACACACAAACTCTCTCGGATTCCTGCCAGGAACACTGGGGAAGAACACCAGCATCAGCAACATGAAAACAGTTCAATTGAAACCACATTGAAATACTTCAGAGTACACACTTAATCACACAGTGGACAGAGAAGTATTGAATAGCAATAATGTTTAAATGTTCAAAGGAATAACTTTAATTTACTCTTGTCAGCTTCGCCAAAATCAATGGGCTCTTGCAGCTCTGTAGAGGTTTAAAATGTATGCTTTTTAAATCGTGACTGCAGGTTCCTAACTGAGCAGATAGGTCAGAACAGAATAAAGTGGGGAATGCAGATAGACTTACAGTATACAGTCATACACATATCCATAAACAGCTTTATACCATGGCGTTTTTTAATACTTGTTTCTGATTGGCTTGAAGTACATTCTAGAGCGTGCATTATTTAAGTGATAATGTCCAAGAAGCTGGTGTTTGGAGGATATATTGGTACAGGTGTTAGACCCGAGACGAAGTGGAGGGCTGGCAACCCGTGCCAAAATATCCTCCAAACACTGGCTTTGAGGGCTTTATCACTTGTATAAAACGGGTTACCAACATATTATGGGCTCTCCAGAGGGTGGTACGGTCTGCACAACGCATCACCAGGGGCAAACTACCTGCCCTCCAGGACACCTACAGCACCCGACGTCACAGGAAGGCCAAAAAGATCATTAAGGACAACAACCACCCAAGCCACTGCCTGTTCACCCCGCTACCATCCAGAAGGCGAGGTCAGTACAGGTGCATCAAAGCTGAGGCTAAGAGACTGAAAAAAAGCTTCTATCTCAAGGCCATCAGACTGTTAAACAGCCATCACTAACACAGAGAGGCTGCTGCCTACATACAGACTTAAAATCATTGGCCAATCTAACAAATGGATCACTAGTCACTTTATTAATGCCACTTTAATAATGATGTTTACATATCTTGTATATACTGTATTTTACACCATCTATTGCATCTTGCCTATGCCACTCGGTCATTGCTCATCCATATATTTATATGTACATATTCTTATTCCATCCCTTTACTTAGATTTGTGTGTATTAGGTAGTTGTGGAATTGTTAGATATTACTTGTTAGATATTGCTGCATTGTCGGAACTAGAAGCACAAGCATTTCGCTACACTCGGAATAAAATCTGCTAACCATGTGTATGTGACCAATAAAATTAGATTTGATATTCAAATAATGACTGACAATTTCATTAAAAACCTTATTTCGATGAATTTATTCATACTATTTCATCCTTCGACAAGATACAGATATTCATCCTTCCCGACACAAATCTAGGGTTGCTACACAAGCCGGCTGGTCGTTCGTTCTATCGGTTCTGTTGACAGAGAAGCAACCCAGTCGTTCTAAATGTTCCATTGCCGTACTGGCTGGCAACGTCTTATCCCTTGCTTGCTAGCTAGCCAACTACGGCTAATTTACAGTCACATCAAAAAGTGCAGCCAGAATAACAGCAAAGTAGCCACATTTATATGAACCATATATATAGGAGCCACAGGAGGCTGCTGAGGGGAGGACAGCTCATAATAATGGCTGAAATGGAGTGAATGGAATGGTATCCTTGGCAGCAGATAATGGGGATCCATAAGAAATACAAATACCATTTCATTTATTCAGTTGCAGCCATTACTATGAGCCCATCCTCCCCAATTAAGGTGCCACCAGCCACCAAGACACAGAGGCATGGACTGTGTACATGTAACTGCCAAAATAAAGGAAACATGAGGAATGAGTAATAGAAAGTATACAGAAAGCAGATGCTTCCACACAGGTGTCCTTCGTGAGTTAATTAAGCAATTAAAATCCCATCATGCTGAGGCTCATGCATAATATTGCTGGGAAAGCCATTCTTTTTGGCTACCATCCACAGGGCAGGAGTGCTCACTGAATGGTTTGATGAGCATTAAAACAATGTAAACTATATGCCATGGCCATCTCAGTAACTGGATCTCAACCTAATTGAACACTTATGGGAGATTCTGAAGCAGCACCTGAGACAGCATTTTCCACCACCATCAACAAAACAATTCCAAATTATGGAATTTCTCGTGTAAGAATGGTGTCACATCCCTCCAGTAGAGTTTCAGACACTTGTAGAATCTGTGCCAAGGTGCACTGAAGCTGTTCTGGCTCGTGGTGACCAAGCACTCTACTAAGCCACTATGTTGATGTTTCCTTCATTTTGGCAATTACCTGTACACTACTGTATGTAAATCAAATCAAAATGTGCCCCCTGTTCCTATGCAATGGGATTTCACATCCAGTATAACCAGTGGCACAAATACTCCTGATTTAAGTCATCCTTACAGCACTGTGAGGTCAGATAACTAATAATAACAACAACTCATAGATATGCATTCACACTGGGACATAAATTCTTGATTTTATTGGTGAATGTCAGATGTTGATAATATATCACATAGCAAACTAAACATTTCTGGATGTATTTTAGTGTTGACTTTTTTGTTGTTGCATTGAAACAGTCATATACACATTCCTTATAGGACTTTAAGCAAGATCACTAGATAAACTGAGCCACAAGAACCAGCAGTCAGTCAAATCAGGCAGAAAAGCAGGATTGGAATTTAAACACAGTTTAGGCTACACCAAGACATCTGGAATATACTCTAAATACATCATATTTTTTGTTTACGGTAACCCACACAACTAGGCATAGAAGTAGAAATATATTTGTTCATATATATGGTCCGGAGTGTAACAATGCTAATTTTCTGTATAAATCCATGAATCAACGTAGGCAATTGCGGAGTTCCAAAACTGGTCAGAAATACTGAGATTGAGTGAAGTAGTGACACCTTTATTTTCAGCAGTAAAAGGTTCAAAAACAACCTTCAGAAAGTGCAATGCAGATCGGTACGACATCATCTCATTACTTCTCCCAAAACCCAAATACCCTCTATTCTGAGAAGTGGAAACCAAAACCCCTCTACAGGGTTTCTACAGGGGTGTGGAAGTAAGCATGGCTCGGCTGGCGTTGCTATGGAGATATATAATACCAGACAAAAGTTCATACATACCTACTCATTGAAGAGTTTTTTTCTTCTTCTTTTTTTATTTTTATTTTTTACTATTTTCTACATTGTAGAAAAATAGTGAATATATCAAAACTATGAAATAACACATATGGAATCATGTAGTAACCAAAACAAAGTGTTAAATAAATCAAAATACATTTTGTTTTGGTTACTACATGATTCCATAGTTTTGAAACTGAGGACTTTTTCTGTCTGTAATAAATCCCTTTTGTGGGGAAAAACTCATTCTGTTGTTCTGATCAGAAAACCGTTGTTCTGATTAAAGAAGCAACAAAACTGGCCTTCTTTAGACTAGTTGAGCATCAGCATTTGATTACATGTTCAAAATGGCCAAAAACAAAGGACTTTCTTCTGAAACTCGTCAGTCTATTATTGTTCTGAGAAATAGAGGCTATTCCATGCAAGAAATTGCCAAGAAACTGAAGATCTTGTACTACACCCTTCACAGAACAGTGCAAACTGGCTCTAACCAGAATAGAAAGAGGAGTGGGAGGCCCCGGTGCACAACTGAGCAAGAGGACAAGCACATTAGTGTCTAGTTTGAGAAACCGATGCCTCAAGTCCTCAACTGGCAGCTTCATTAAATATTACCCGCAAAACACCAGTCTCAACAACAGTGAAGAGGCGACTCCGGGATGCGGGACCCCTCTTAGGGTTAAGAGATTTGGACCACCTCTCTCTAGCCCTCTCCATATGTCCCTCTTCTGTCACTATGTCTCTCCTACATACCCCTCTCTATCCCCCTCACCTTCTCTACCACGTCTCTCTTCTCAGTGATGAGCCGCTGTGTGCGTTGGAAGGCAGCGTCGATGAGTGAGCGGACCTCCTGGTCTATGAGCTGGGCTGTGGGCTCGCTGTAAGGCTTCTCCATCACCATCTCTCCCTGCCTGGGGAGCTCAAAAGACACCTGGCCCACCACCTCACTCATCCCAAACTGAACCACCTGAGGGATCGAGGGGGAGAGAGAGAGGTTAATTAGAGTGTGTGTGTGTGTGTGCGCGCATTTACCTGTGCGTAGGCAGACTGCGTGACCTTCCGGAGGTCATCCTGTGCCCCTGTGGTGATCTTCCCAAAAAATACCTGCTCTGCCACACGTCCCCCCAGCATCATACACATCCTGTCAAACAGCTGCTCCCGAGTGAACAGGTACTGCTCCTTAGGGAGGTACTGAGCATACCCCAAACCCTTCCCCCGGGGGATGATTGACACCTGGGACAGGAGAGGAAACAAACAGGTAAGATCCTACATTCTGCTCAGGGTGAAATTGAGGGGTAGGTAGGATAAGCAGAACAGGGACAGTAAGGACAGAGAAGAGACAGTGGGTGGGGATAAAAGGTAATAGAAGAGAGGGTAGAAGAGAATGTTATTGAGGAGGAAAGAGGGGAGGAGATGGGCGCACACCTTGAGCAGAGGGTCAGCGTGTTTCAGGTACCAGCCCACCACAGCATGGCCAGCCTCGTGGTATGCTACAGTGGTCTTCTCTAATGGCTGTAGTACCTGGGTCTTCTTCTCCAGGCCTGGGGGGAAAGGAGGGCATGTTTACTACCACAAAGTGTGTGTGAGTTTCATGTCTCAAGGCTGCACATGTGTGTGTTAGGGGAGGGGGCTTGGTCACTTGTTCAGGAGTAAAAGAGTGGCCTCACTGGCCCCGACAGACAGGGCAGGAAGGTCATGTCAACACCAGCCAGTCTGACAGTTACATTCCAAAGATTAACTCCCTGTTGGAGCCCTGACCCCTGACATCCACTCCCCCCACCATCCCCCAGTGACAGTGGCTTACCTCTGATGACCCTCTCGATGGCCTGCTCAAAGTGATTGACGTTGATAGACTCGTTAAGGTAGCGTGCTGCTATCAGGGCCGCCTCATTACACACGTTGGCAATATCAGCTCCTGTATGTTGACAGAACCATGTCCTGTGTTAATGTCATCATTACTTTTAAAAGGATAGTTCGGGATTTGGGAAATTAATCCCTTTATCTACTTCCCTCGCGAGCAAATTCTAACTAGATTATCACAAAGACTGGAAGTATTTGGGTAAAGCTAGTGCAAAGTCAAAGTCTCGCTAATGCTAGTTAGCATTGGCCTGCAAAGCCACCTCTAACTTCCTTCCTACTGGACACGGAGACATAAGAATGGTATCCATGAGTTCATCTGACTCTATGGAAGTAGATAAAGGGCTTCATTTCCAAAATCTGAACCATCCCTTACACAGCTAGCTGTCAAAATGCACACAGACAAGCACACCTGGCCCTGCACTCACCAGTGAAGCCAGGTGTGAGGGGAGCTAGTTTCCTGGCCAAAGCTTCAGAGTCTATACTGGAGTCCAGCTTCAGAGGCCTCAGATGGACCACTAAAGATGGACGCTCTGCCCTTTATGTCTGGTGGACCTGAGAGGAGAAGAAGAGAGAGAAAGAGAATTTGAATTAGAGTAGGGACAGAAAGGGAAAGAGATGGGGATCAGGTTTGACAGGGAGGAAGTGTAACATATTTATGGAAACGGATCACTGGCTCAGGCTGGAGAGGAAGAGGGAAAATATTGACACCCTAGTCAGAGAGCCCAGGGGAGCAGCTTGCCTCCTATCCCTAATGGTTACTGTCCCCGGTTACATAACCCTTCGGTTTATAGAAGCTCTCGCTCAGGCTGCAGTTAGTTTCCATGACAGACAGAAGAATGCAGGCCAGTGAGGCCAGGTCAGAGCTGCCTACCATTGTGCAGCTGGACTGGACTTGGGGGGAAACTGGATCCCAGCCGTAAGAAATAACCTAGATCAGCCATCTCACCTCACTCACAGAGAGTACAACCACATCCACACAGCTGACATAACATGTTACTGCAATGTTGGGCACAGCTCAAATCAGACCGCTATCGACACATAACGCAATTAGGCAAGTTATGATAGTACTGATGGCAAAAACATTTTGCACAGTCAGTGCTTCTGCACCTGTACTTTTGCCAAGAATGTGACCAAAAATATGTTTTTTTTTAAATCTCTGTGCACTTCAAGTTTCCACTTCTAAAATGGCTTGATAACAAGGACTAATTGCGAGGACAAACACCAGGCAAGCTTTTACTGCATTGCTGAAATGGAGTCATGTCAAATTCTAATCATGTCGGCAAGGGCTGTAGGAATTGGTTTCACTACCCAAGGAAAGGTGACAAAAAAAGCCTCTGTATATTAACCACATTAATTTCAGCCAGGGCTGTCTGGGACTAGAATATGGACCAGGAGTTCTCAATGACCACAGGACCCAACAGCGAAAAACTCTGGGCTCTAGTTAGAATTTATAGCACTGAGTTTTTCCTGTTCAGGTCAAACTCCTTTCCCCAAACTCACAGGGCCAGGTTAGCTCGTTACTATGGTAATGGGGGTCAGGTCAGGAGAGGCGGAACTTGACAGACATGGCGTGCTAATGTCATGAGCTATGCCGGCCGGCTCAGGCTGGGTAAACCCTCAATAGACTGCGCTGAAGATGCTAATCCAACGACAGGGCAGAAAACACATTCTGTTTGTGGGCTGTTGACCAGAGAGGAAGAGTTGTCAGAGAGCAGAGCCAGAACACCAGAGCAAAGAAAGCAACGCTAACGCCACGTTAATCCTGGGGACTCTAATCCAGATAACCATGTTCAATCCAGGTAAACTATGCTCTTTGAATCACAGTACTGAACACACTGATAAAGCACTGTTAAAGTACCCTTTACTGTAGAAATAGACAGCATTGTGTATACCGTACAGCGGCTAGGTAGCAGCATCCACATACTGTGGCTTATATCTAGAATATATATATTTTTTTACCTTTATTTAACTAGGCAAGTCAGTTAAGAACAAATTCTTATTTTCAATGACGGCCTAGGAACAGTGGGTTAACTGCCTTGTTCAGGGGTAGAATGACAGATTTGTACCTTGTCAGCTCGGGATTCAATCTTGCAACCTTTCAGTCCAACACTCTAACCACTAGGCTACCTGCAGCCCTGTATATGTGAGGTACTGATAGAGCTGGACTCTGAAAGAGGGGCCAATGAATTGTCTGATAGTCTAACTTTTGCAGGACATAATCTGTCTCTACCTGTCGCCAAAAATCAACACAGCCATTGTTACAGACTATCTGTACCTACTACAGTATTTAGATCCTTGACAGAACAGAGAGCTATGACAGAACAGAGAGCTATGACAGAACAGAGAGCTATAACAGAACAGAGAGCTATGACAGAACAGAGAGCTATGACAGAACAGAGAGCTATGACAGAACAGAGAGCTATGACAGAACAGAGAGCTATGACAGAACAGAGAGCTATGACAGAAATAAACAGTTCCAGGCCACACAGACTTTATTTATGGAGTGGACTGACTGTACCTATGTAAATCTGTCTGTCGAAGCGCCCAGGTCTCATCAGTGCTGGGTCCAGGATGTCTGGTCGGTTGGTCCCAGCCAAGACGACCACGTTAGTGCTGGTGTTGAACCCTACAGACCCAACAGAGAAGCGATGGGAAAAAAACAGTTAAGATTGTATAGAAGGGTCACATAATAAACAGGACACCGATAACTATGGTTAATTAAACATGGCACATTCATTGCGTGTCTTTGGGAATCATTTCCCTTTTTTTTGCTTCATTTAAACTTCATTTAACCAGTGTAAGACCACCAAACCAGACCTACCACCCATCTCCACTAGCAGCTGGTTGAGTGTGTTCTCCTGCTCACTCTGTCCCACAAAGTTCCCTCTGCCTCTCTTCCTGCCCACAGCATCTATCTCATCGATGAACAGGATGCAGGGAGCGTTCTTACGGGCCATGGCAAACATATCCCTCACCTGGAAAAAGGAAAGGCATGGGTTACAATACTGGGTAGGTCCACAGCACAACAAATCAACACTTTAGCAAAGTTTATCATGCTTATTGTATAAAACTCATGTCAATACAATGATTCAGAGAGTCATGTATTTATTCCCATAGATGAGTGAAACAAGTGCGTGACCTCAAAGCAAATATTTAGACAAAGAGGAAAAGCTAACAGAAATCCACCCTGTAATCCAACTGTCCGTCTTCCTCCCCTCTCCCCTGGGCTAGTACTCACCCTGGCTGGGCCCACGCCAACAAACATCTCCTGGAACTCAGATCCGTTGACGGTGATGAAGGGGACATTGGCCTCTCCGGCTGTGGCCTTGGCTAGCAGGGTCTTCCCTGAGCCGGGGGGACCCGACAACACTGCACCCTGGGAAGCACATGGTCATAGCTGGTATAAGTGGACACTCTTGTGAGTACTTGGAGGTTAGAGTGCTGAGATGCAAAGGAAATGTCAGGTTAGAGAGGTTAGAGTAACTGAGATGCAAAGGAAATGTCTATGCAAACAAACAGCCAATTAACTATAATCTCAGCTCGTCATTCTGCATAGACAAATTCAACTGCACAGTGTTTTCCTGACATGGCCATGAAATTCAACACACTGCTATTTTTTCTCTTGGTGGGCATCATCCTGTACAACAGGGTAATCTGAGTAGTGTTTCAGATGCTGGTATGGTATCTAAGGAAAGAGTTACCTTGGGGATCTTGGCCCCCAGGTCCTGGTACTGCCGGGGGTTCTTCAGGAAGTTGATAAACTCTAGGATCTCCAGCTTGGCTGAAGGGGTTGCCCCGCCCTCCGCCACGGCCTCCTGCCATTGGTCCCTGGCGCATGGTGAAGAGCAGGAAGCCAACCAGCAACAGGGTTGGAAGAATGCTCATCAGGAAAGTACTATATATAAATAAAAGAGAGGAGAGATTAGCATTAAGGGGCCAATCAATCTATCAACATATCCAGGGTCAGTGAGCGCATGATAGAGAAGACCTTCAAATGAGCTCCAACCCCACAGCTCCTAATCTGAACAACATTCAAATAAAGTCTTCCTGTTCCCACAGCTCTCCATCCATCCCATGTCCTAGACCTCATGATGTCTCACCCATCCCATGTCCTAGACCTCATGATGTCTCACCCATCCCATGTCCTAGACCTCATGATGTCTCACCCATCCCATGTCCTAGACCTCATGATGTCTCACCCATCCCATGTCCTAGACCTCATGATGTCTCACCCATCCCATGTCCTAGACCTCATGATGTCTCACCCATCCCATGTCCTAGACCTCATGATGTCTCACCCATCCCATGTCCTAGACCTCATGATCTCACCCATCCCATGTCCTAGACCTCATGATGTCTCGCCCATCCCATGGCCTAGACCTCATGATGTCTCACCCATCCCATGTCCTAGACCTCATGATGTCTCACCCATCCCATGGCCTAGACCTCATGATGTCTCACCCGTCGCTCTCGCTTCCATAGATCACAGGTACTCTGTGTGTAGATTCCAGGCCCATCTCCTGCTGGGCCAGCACTAGATTGCTTTCAAACGTCTCCACGCTGCCGATGTTGAACCACAGGTAGCTCTGTGACACACAGAGAGACAAGGGGATGTGAACACACTTACAACTGTTGGCATTTCTCATTGGTTAAATTCCAAGCAAAACATTATGGAACATAAGCACATAAGACATCTAAATCCAAATGCATATCTTACTAACTTGTCAACTCTGTACATGTCTTGAAGTCCAAAGAAAGGGGACCTATGGATAGTGTAAAAAAACAAGGCTCCCAAATGTCTCCCCTGTGATTATTTGGTACATACCACCTCTGACGTATTGACTCCATGCACTGGGATGACTCTGACATACTGTTTGTTGACTACCTCCAGACGGTCCACCTGTCACCAGACACATCAAAGAATGAAGACCTCAGACTCACTGTTCCACACACAAACAATGACATAACAGCTCCAGGCATGAAAACACATGCAATAATACTTTACTTATGGGTCTTATAAAATGTTATTACATAGTAACTAGTGAAGAAAAGTAACCATATCCCCTGTCTCTCACCAGTCCTCTAGCCAGGTAGCTATTTACAAAGTCCTTCCAGGAGACTTCCTTCCCAGTCTCTCGGAAGTAGAAATACAGGAACGCAGAGGCCATGCCGGCGAATCCGATCGCGACATTGCGCATGGTCTTCTCATCCCAGGGGAAATCATTCTGTCAGATTCAGAGAAAACAATGAGAGGGGAAACAGGGTGGAAATGATGTATACAGAAGTCTCATCAACACACACACAAGCGAACACACACAGACACAGTGTCTGAGTGGAAGCAAGCAGAGTGGTGATCTGGCCAGCGTCTGCCTCCCTCTCATGCAAACTGTCAACCCCCCCATTAGCAGTATGATAAAAGGTGACCCTTTATCCTCTTACACAGCAGCCCTTTAGAAATAGAAACACAACTTTTTTTTAAACTTTCTTCTCTCATAAATTACCTAACACGGCTGCCAAACAAGGCATTATTGACTGACGTGTTTATGCAGTGTCTCTGGTTCAGATCAGGTAGATTAAGGGGTGGAAAATCAAACATGAGTGATGACAGAGTGCTGTTACTGTGGAGAAAACAGGCACACCTTGTTTGCTTACATGTCTGATCTGTAGAAAGCGGAGGCTTTGAAACAGACCTGGAAGTGTGTCCACCAGTCTGATTCATCCTTCCTTCCGCCTCTCTTCCTCTCTCTCTCGCCACTTTCATTTGGTCCCTCTTCTCCTCCGCCCTGAGATTCTGTCTCTTTGTTCTTCTCATCTAAACAAGCAAAATGACAAAATAAATTAAATCACAGACAACTGGCTGTCCATCATTGACATCCCAGTGTTTGAACAGTGTGCCAGTAGAGAGACAGGATATAGGCCATTAGTCATACCTCCGGTCTCTTCAGATGATTTGTTTACTCCAGGAGTGTCCTCACTCTTTGGGAAGAACTTCTCAAATCCTGAAGCAATTAAAACATCTAATTAGCATAGGGATTGAAGATGTAGGACACAATCAAACAACAAAAATGAATTGCACAGTCATCTGTAATTGCCATGGTCATTACATGCATAGATGATAACATCAACATATTCCTGGTTTTTAGAGTGATTTACCTCGTGGGGGTTTGGAACGGAGCAATCGAGCCAATGTGAAAGTGCATTGATTTAATCCCATGGGATTGATTCGTTTTAATGCAGAACACTGAGGAGAGAGCAGGATTGGATTAACACAGCCTACCTTGAATCTCATATTTGAAAGGGTTAAAATATCTGCATCAGGCTACTGATATTCAACAATACACAGTTGAAGACTATTCAGATGTTATTCACTGAATATTCTAATTATGATCCCAAACATTTAAATGGTTATAGCAGCCGACTTTCTTTTTATAGTTTACTCTCCGTTAGTCAGCCCCTCTACAAAACATTTTTGGGTGTGCATCATTTTTACCCCTTTTACTATTCATTGAATATACAACACATCCACACATAATAACTGAAGCAGGCAAACTGATTATTATTACAGTAAATAATATTAAAGTCCTTAATAAACAGATTAACTCATTGAATTTATGTTAGGCATCGATTTGGCAAAAGGCCTTTGAATGTTTCACACAATTTGGGTCAAGGCTAGAATAATACGAAAAGCTCCGAGACCGTTGCGACAGGATCCAGTTGGTCAAATTTACGTCAAAAGTAAATTTGCAAAAGTTTTTTGCATTTGATCTAACACTAACAAATTGTCCTAACCTTAACCCAATTATCCTAAAATGATAGGTTAATTCTCCCAACCTGCTGAATAAATTATCCTAACCTGCTACGAAAAATCAAATCTGACGTTAATTTGATCAAAACTGAAGTGATCGCTTCTAGCCATGACTCACAATGTGCTGCAGCTGAGACGCCCCCTTCGCCACAGAACGCAGCAACTCGCTATGTTATGAGATTAATGAGGGGAAAATGTTTCATAAGCAAGGAAGGGATCTTTATGTAAGAAACTCTTTATAACAAAGTTCATCAAGTAAAGGCAAACAAGGCTTAATCATGCATTTTTAAATATATTGTAAATCTGTCATCAATGTTGTGTGGTAGCATGACATGGTTCTTTTGCAAGTTGACGGCGGACGGCATTATTTAAATAAATGACACCCTACCTTCGATAATGAGCTAAAGTTACTATAGCGAGAAGCTGCATGGATGGTTGCGCAGCCTCTGCCCCAAGCCTGCACCCCGTTCCGCAGGGGCACAACACTCACTGAAAGCAGCCCCATGATGTGAACCATACTTCGGCTGGAGCAGGCAGAGTATCCCCGCTATTGCCGTGGATCAACTCCCGAGACTCAACAGTTTAAAACTAGCTACGATTACGCCGAGTGAGATAAACCAAGTCAACAACCGTATATAATGCCTGACGTAAAATAATTTAAACAAAAAATAACATTCACAAATATGTATCTATGCATGTATCACTACTGTCAATCATTCTTTTTGTGAATTGTACAATAAGAACATTCAATTAATTCGAGTTAAAGTATTCACATTTTATTGTATTTATGTTCGTGCTTACCCACGACCTCATCGAGTCCTTCGAAGGAACGGACTGCTGCTTTGCGATTGGTCAATATGCATGGAATGATAACAAGTGACGTTAATGAAAATGAGGGAGTTCTATTAACCTGAGCCGCGGTGCACCTGTCAATTGCCCGTGACGTGCAAAAGCGGTGAAGGAGCGCCCTTCTCAAAACCTTACAGTAATCTGTAAGGTTGCCAACAAGGCAGCAAGGTCTATACATTTACATATCCTGTCCATAAGATATATGTTCGAATTTTCTAACTAGTTTTCATTGGGATGGGAAGGCAGATAAAGCGTTTTTAGAAAAATAAATCACTTCTGCATGTGAAAATACCAAATCCTACTCTTTACTCCACGTGTTTGATCTAGCGTAGGCTATGTCACTTTTCTTTGGAGCCGTGGGCTTTGAACCACTGAGGTTGGGGGCAACTGGCTCACGCTCGGGAGTCAGCCCGGGTCCAAAACGAACGCACACCTAAACAAACTCCTCCCACCGGGCCAGATAATTGAATCCCCTCATTCACTGGTCACATTTTCCACGATGATCAGATAGAAACAATCCCTCTCAATCCTTTTTAAATACAGTTTGTTGGTTCCTTTTTAAATACAGTTTGTTGGTACACTGTTCAAAACAGCATTCAGTATGGCCAAGGTACACAGTAACATTTGCATTAGCCTCTGCCACAGGCCGGGAGCCGAGGGCTAAATTGGCAAAGGCTGCCACAGTGTCAGCTAAAACACTCCTCACAACATAGAATTTATTAATACATTATTCATGCTTAACTTCACATGATCTTACAATTCATGTTTATATCTGGATTTTCACTAACACATGGAACATTACACTTGCATGTTATGAAGATCATTATGTAGAGAAAAACTTAACACAGCCAAATACTCATTATTTTAAAACAAATAATTTGTCAACATCAACATGCTCATGTGTCCAGAAGTATCATGTCAGCTTTCTCATCTCTGAAAATAATGTGCCATACCTTGAGGCAGGCTGCAAAACCCCCCACAAAAAAACTGTAAATAGATCACATGATCAATGGGTAAATGCAGTGTTCAATTAGAATGCCAAATATGTCAGCACACAGTGTCAACTTAAGATATAGTTAATCAGCACATCATAATGAGCTATCCTTCACTTTACCCTCTTGACATTGTTTACATGGCTGCCCAATAATTCTACTGTAAAAAAAGGTACTGCATTAAAGTTCCCTAAGACATAACATACACACCACATGTTCTCTTAAGTGTTTCAGGCAGATCATTCTGTGGTGTTTAAACAAATAAAAAATAAAAAACTATTTTAGTGTCATTGTCCATCACATGACGCATTGTTTAACAACAGGGGGGTGAAATACCTCATGCCCTCAGGGAGGAAGTCTTGAAGAGCTACGACCTAACCTCACTAGAAATACCTGGCTCTTGTTATCGATGTCAGTTAAGGCCTGGAGGTGAATGGTAGTTTTTTTTAATGGATTTGTTTAGATTAATTTGGAATTTAACACCTACTTCAAGGTAGTTAAAGATTGTTGATTGTTAAGAAGTAAAGACAGTTATGTGACCCACATTGCAATTCATGCCTGCAACATGATGCCCATACAGTACGCTCACACAATAACACACATACTGTACAACATTGGTTTAGTGCACAGGGTGCGTTTCTGTGGGCTATACAATGCAGCCAGTCTCAGAGTATAACACTTCATTACCGGATCATATAAAACTCTGGTATCCTGCTATCTGTAGTGCACTGAACTGGAACAAAGTAACTTAACAACATCCCCACAAAACAACAGAGAGAGAGAGCAAGAGGGAAAGCTAGTCATGTGTGTGTCATAAAAATGTCTTGATGGTCCTCAACATAAGAAAAAGTGCCATGGCCACTCCCACAGGTTGTCAGTCAGAGTGACACAGTTAGATCAACAGGGCTACTTGTCTTTCGGATCCGGCGGATCGTCGTGCTTGCGTTCGGTCATCCGGGCACATTTCGGGCAAGTTGTGGAATTGTCATAGAAACAGTCCCTAAAGAGAAACAGCACACAGGAAAAAAGGCAAGTGTCAACCAATCACTGATAATATACATGAACACTGATAAACGTGTCTGCCAGTGGAAGCTGGTGGAAGGAGCTATAGGAGGACTGGCTCAATGTAATGGCTGGAATGGAATAAATGCAACAGAGTCAAACATGTGGTTATCTTATGCATGATGTGTTTGCAATGGATGGAATGGAACGGTATCAATGAGCTCATCTTCCTATAGCTCCTCCCATCAGCCTCATCTGGTGTCTACAGATAGGCGACTGACCTGTGGAAGACAGCAGAGCAGTCGTGGCACACTGAGGTGTGGCTGTCAAACGGGAACAGGATGTCTCCCTCCTTACACAGCTCACAAACAAAGCCTTTGGCTTGGCACCGCTGGAGAGGTCAAAAGACAGGGTACAGGTCAGTATCACAGGTCTCTAGAGCTCAGTAAAACATCTGCATGCTCAATTGGTTCTCCCCAGAATGATGCCTGTTCTTCCTCACCTTTGTGATAGACAAGTACAGTATAAAACTCACGTCACAGTCCAGTTTGATGTGCTTGGCAAAGGTAGTGTGGATCTCTGTGAGAGAGCAGCTGAGTCTGCCACTGGAGATGTCAATCAAATCCTGCAGCGAGTACATGTCATTGTTCTCCACAAAGTGCTGGCGATCATGGAGCTAAGAGGGGAAGGGAGATTCAAAATATATATATAGAGAGAGAGGGAACTGACACATTTCCATATCCATTAAATTAGGTTAACTGACTTTAAACCAACTGAATGTTAATTCACATAATGAAATACCTAAAAGCATTGCCTGAAATTTGAGCACCTTTCCCTGTAAAAACAAACCCTTACTTGGGACAATATTTTCATATGCATATGAATATTTAATTTGCATATGAACTAGAATAATCCCCTCTTGCTGTATGTATCATATACCATAACTGCTGACAACTAAGCAGACATACACACACACACACACACACACACACACACACACGGAAGTTTACATACACTTAGGTTGGAGTCATTAAAACTCATTTTTCAAGCACTCCACAAATTTCTTGGTAGCAAACTATACTTTTGGCAAGTCGGTCCGGACATCTACTTTGTGCATGACACAAGTAATTCTTCCAACAATTGTTTACAGACAGATTATTTCACTGTATCACAATTCCAGTGGGCCAGAAGTTTAAAAACACTAAGTTGACTGTGCCTTTAAACAGCTTGGAAAATTCCAGAAAATTATGTCATGGCTTTAGAAGCTTCTGATAAATGATGTCAATTAGCCTGAGTCAAATGGATGTGTACCTGTGGATGTATTTCAAGGCCTACCTTCAAACTCAGTGCCTCTTTGCTTGACATCATTGGAAAATCAAAAGAAAATCAGCCAAAACCTCAGAAAAAAAAATTGTAGACCTCCACAAGTCTGGTTCATCCTTGGGAGTAATTTCCAAACGCCTGAAGGTACCACGTTCATTTGTACAAACAATAGTACGCAAGTATAAACACCATGGGACCACGCAGCCGTCATACCGTTCAGGAAGGAGACGCGTTCTGTCTGCTAGAGATGAACGTCCTTTTGTGCGAAAAGTGCAAATCAATCCCAGAACAACAGCAAAGGACCTTGTGAAGATGCTGGAGGAAACAGTTACAAAAGTATTTATATCCACAATAAAACAAGTCCTATATTGACATAACCTGAAAGGCCGCTCAGCAAGGAAGAAGCCAAAACCGCCATAAAAAAGCCAGACTACGGTTTGCAACTGCACATGGGGACAAAGATGGTACTTTTTGGAGAAATGTCCTCTGGTCTGATGAAACAAAAATGGAACTGTTTGGCCATAATGACCATTGTTATGTTTGGAGGAAAAATGGGGATGCTTGCAAGCAGAAGAACACCATCCCAACCGTGAAGCACGGGGTTGGCAGCATCATGTTGTGGGGGTGCTTTACTACAGGAGGGACTGGTGCACTTCACAAAATAGATGGCATCATGAGGTAGGAAAATTATGTGGATATATTGAAGCAACATCTCAAGACATCAGTCAGGAAGTTAAAGCTTGGTCGCAAATGGGTCTTCCAAATGGACAATGACCCCAAGCATACTTCCAAAGTTGTGGCAAAGTGGCTTAAGGACAACAAAGTCAAGGTATTGGAGTGGCCATCACAAAGCCCTGACCTCAATCCTATAGAAAATATGTGGGCAGAACTGAAAAAGCATGTGCGAGCAAGGAGGCCTACAAACCTAACTCAGTTATACCAGCTCTGTCAGGAGGAATGGGCCAAAATTCACCTAACTTATTGTGGGAAGCTTGTGGAAGGCTACCTGAAACGTTTGACCCAAGTTAAACAATTTTAAGACAATGCTGCCAAATACTAATTGAGTGTATGTAAACTTCTGACCCACTGGGAATGTGATGAAATAAATAAAAGCTGAAATAAATCATTCTCGCTACTATTATCCTGACATTTCACGTTCTTAAAATAAAGTGGTGAACCTAACTGACCTAAGACAGGGAATTTTTACTAGGATTAAATGTCAGGCATTGTGAAAAAACGGAGTTTAAATGTATTTGGTTAATGTGTATGTAAACTTCCGACTTCAACTGTACATATCTACTTCCATTTCCCCGTACCCTTGAGCATCGACTCAGTACTGTGCATTCATGTACACTGAACAAAAATAAAACGCAAAATGCAACAATTTCAAATGTTTTCCTGAGTTACAGTTCAAAGGAAATCAGTCAATGGCTATGCGAAAAACGCTGGATATTGGCGGGAACTGGAAAAGGCTGTTGTACACAACAGTTGTCGATCCAGAGTATCCCAAACTTGCTCAACTGGTGACATGTCTGGTGAGTATGCAGGCCATAGACTGGAACATTTTCAGCCTCCAAGAATTGTGTACAGATCCCTGCAACATGGGGCTGTGCATTATGCTGAACCGTGAGGTGATGGCAGTAGATTAATGGCACGACAATGGGCCTCAGGCTCTCGTAATGGTACCTCTGTGCATTCAAACTGCCATAGATAAAATGCAATTGTGCTCATTGTCTGTAGCTTATGCCTTTCCATACCATAACCACACCGCCACACCGCCACCAGCAAACCACTCACTCAATCAACACCATACACTGTCTGCCATCTGCCTGGTATAGTTGAAACCGGGATTCATCTGTGAAGAGCACACTTCTCCAGCGTGCCAGTGGCTATTGAAATTGGTTACGATGCCAAACTGCAATCAGATCAAGATCCTGGTGAGGATGTTGAGCATGCAGATGAGCTTCCCTGAGATGGTTTGAGAGTTTGTGCAGAAATTCTTCTGGTTGTGCAAACCCACAGTTTCATTAGTTGTCCGGGTGGCTGGTCTCAGATGATCGCAGATGAACGTGTAGGTCCTAGGCTGGCGTAGTTACATGTGGTCTGCAGTTGTGAGGCCAGTTGGACATACTGTCAAATTCTCTAAAACAACAACTTATGGTAGAGAAATTAACATTAAATTCTCTGGCAACAGCTCTGTGGTGACATTCCTGCTGTCAGCATGCCAATTGCACACTCCCTCAACTTGAGACATCTCTGGCATTTTGTTGTGTAACAAAACTGCACATTTTCGAGTGGCCTTTTATTATCCCCAGCACAAGGTGCACCTGTGTAATATTCATGTTGTTTAATCAGCTTCTTGATATGCCACACTGGTCAGGTGGATGGTTTAACATGGCAAAAGATAAATACTTACTAACACATTCATGCACAGCATTTGAGAGAAATATGCTTTCTGTGCATATGGACAATTTCTGAGATCTTTTATTTCAGCTCATGAAACATGGGACCAACACTTTACATGTTGCGTTTATGTTTTTGTTCAGTATTTACAGCCAAGCTATCATTGCTCATTGTGTATTTATTCCTTGTGTTAGTTTTTTTCTATTATTAAGCATACAGTACCAGTCAAAAGTTTGGACAATTACTTATTCAAGGGTCTTTATTTGTACTATTTTCTACATTGTAGAATAATACTGAATACATAAAACAATGAAATAACACATATGGAATCATGTAGAAACCAAAAAAAGTGCTAAACAAATCAAAATATATTTGAGATTCTTCAAATAGCCACCCTTTGCCTTGACGGTTTTGAACACTTGGCATTCTCTCAACCAGCTTCATGAGGTAATCACCTGGAATGCATTTCAATTAACAGGTGTGCCTTATTAAAAGTTAATTTATGGAATTTCTTTCCTTCTTAATGCGTTTGAGCCAATCAGTTGTGTTGTGCAAAGGTAGGGGGTATTGTTAGGGTTCGTTCCTTACGTCCTTCTTTGTCAATCATTGGTTCATTGGTGAAAATAGCATTATGACAATATCTTTAATTAAATCATTCAAAAACCTTTATTAATGCAATTGCAGACAGAAGTTGACAAACAGGAACATAGCACGCATGTTTCTGAGTAAGTTCTGCCCCCACCAAAAGGTCTCCAGTGGTTTTATTAAACCCTAAGTCGCGACCTGGTGACGTCACTACCTATATCATCATCCTCTACTCCTAGGACCAAAACCATGCCTACAAAGCTGTATAAACAGGGCCCTTATTGTTAGCTAAACACTTAGAAGTAAATGTCCCCTTCCCCCAAAGTTGACCTATTGTGAAATGTTTACCTAGTCTTATCTCCTTCACTCCACTGCAGAGTTCTGTCTAAGGGCCTCTTTATAATGAGGCAGAAAAAGAGAGAGATTACTAAAATACAAATGTAGAACAATACTAAACTTCTACAATGACTATATCTATTGTTAATCAGTAGTCTAAAACCCTATAAATGTAAGGAGGGAGGGGTCTTTTAACCCCTCCCCTTCTATTAATATAACATAAGCATAATCAATTATTCTAATACACCAAACATTTGTACAGCCCCAATCATGACCCCTAGGTAAATCCTAACAGTATACAGAAGATAGCCCTATTTGGTAAAAAAAACAAGTCCATATTATGGCAAGAACAGCTCAAATAAGCAAAGAGAAATGACAGTCCATCATTACTTTAAGACATGAAGGTCAGTCAATACGGAACATTTCAAGAACTTTGAAAGTTTCTTCAAGTGCAGTCGCAAAAACCATCAAGCGCTATGATGAAACTGGCTCTCATGAGGACCCCACAGGAATGGAAGACCCAGAGTTACCTCTGCTGCAGAGGATAAGTTCATTCGAGTTATCAGCCTCAGGAATTGCAGTCCAAAAAAATGCTTCAGAGCTCAAGTAACAGACACATTTCAACATCAACTGTTCAGAGGAGACTGTGTGAATCAGGCCTTCATGGTCAAATTGCTACAATGAAACCACTACTAAAGGACACCAATAAGAAGAGACTTGCTTGGGGCCTGGAGTCCAAATTTTAGATTTTTGGTCCCAACCGGGTGTGGGTGAACTGATGATCTCTGCATGTGTATTTCCCACCATAAAGCATGGAGGAGGTGCCTTTCTGGTGACACGGCCTGTGATTTATTTAGAATTCAAGGCACATTTAACCAGCATGGCTACCACAGCATCCTGCAGCGAACCGCCATCCCATCTGGTTTGGGCTTAGTGGGACTATCATTTGTTTTTCAACCGGACATTGACCGAACACACCTAAGGGCTATTTTACCAATAATTAGAGTGATGGAGTGCTGCATCAGATGACCTGGCCTCCACAATCACCCGACATCAACCCAAATGAGCTGGTTTGGGACGAGTTGGACCGCAGAGTGAAGGAAAAGCAACCAAAAAGTGCACAACATATGTGGAACTCCTTCAAGACTGTTAGAAAAGCATTGCAGGTGAAGCTGGTTGAGAGAATGCCAAGAGTGTGCAACGCTGTCATCAAGGCAAAGGGTGGCTATTTGAAGAATCTCAAATATATTTTGATTTGTATAACACTTTTTTGATTACTACATGATTCCATGTGTTATTTCATAATTGATGTCTTCACTATTATTCTACAATGTAGAAAATTGTAAAAATAAAGAAAAACCCTTGAATGAGTAGATGTTCTAAAACTTTTGAACGGTAGTGTATATATATTTTCTTTATTGTATTCTGCATTGTTGGGAAGTAAGTAAACATTTTACTTGGTCTACATCTGTTGTTTACAAAGCACGTCACAATTTAAACTTGATATGATTCTTATATCAGTATGTTATTAATAAAAGGCCAGAGAGTGGCGCTGTTGCAGCACATACTCAGCCATGACATCAGCAAAAATGGGTTCCTCTGGGTTGTTTAACAATACTGCCGCAAGACCCTTATGCAAGGCACTGGATGCAAATGCAATATTCTTTATACAGAGATTGGAATGTGATATTTATGTGATGCTATGGCGAAGATGTTGTGGGGGTGTTGGGATGATGTTGTGTTGATATTGCGGGGATGTTGCTGACCTGCAGTAGCAGCCGTGCCTCCATGGCCTCCTTACAGGTGATGAAGTAGGGCTTCATCAGTAGGATGTCCTGACGGAGCTTCTGCAGGGAGGAACACATTCACACACTAGCCATTAGTCACACCCTGATTCCATGGGCCAATGTCAGACACAACATGTTCTATGGGAAATCGCTTTTGAATGTGCCCCCCACTCCATATTTCTAATTTCACGGAACTATCTGATGAAGCTAGTTCTTTTATATACCATAAACAAGTGTCTTTCTTCTCTGGCCTGACAATCTCCCCAATGACAGAAACAGCTGTCTATCTGCCTCAGTATTCTAATCCCTCACCACAAAACACACTGGCACAAATAGACCTGCTGACTGGTGAAAATCTCCTGAAAACAAAAGCCTGGTTTACTGTGTGATAGTACAGACAAGGAAGAGCTCCCAAAACAAGTTCTACAGCAAACCCAGACTTCATCCCAGTTTATGGAGTGCAAGATAAAACCAAAAACTGTACAAAAAGACAACCACATTTTAATGAATTTATGTCACAAACATTCAGTACACACTATTCATGTAGAGTCCCTGTTGCTGATATGTCACCTACCCTGATCTCCACTAGTTCCTCCACAAAGTTGAAGAGCAGTGGGTTGACCTCCCTCAGTTTCAGTACAGGCCGGGGTATCATCAGGGCCAGGTAACGCATGGAGGAACGACATACCTGACCAGAGAGCAGGGGACACACTGTTAGAGATAGAACTACACAGAATGCAAATAGTCAAACACAGAAGCTAAGAAAACACAATAGTGTTTTAATGTGTTCTGTCTCCATGTGATAGACTGTGATAGGGTTCTATGCTCTCAACATCATAGGATCATTATTATTCCTGGCTTCAGGCCTGGTTCTCAGGTGATTTTTATCCATTACACGGTCACCAAAGGAAACAGCGGTGCATTCTCTTACCAGCTGCTCATCATGTAATATAATGTAGAGTTTGTTGAAGTTCCTGGTTGTGTAAACATCATGTAATATAAGGTAGAGTTTGTTGAAGTTCCTGGTTGTGTGAACATCATGTAATATAAGGTAGAGTTTGTTGAAGTTCCTGGTTGTGTAAACATCATGTAATATAAGGTAGAGTTTGTTGAAGCTCCTGGTTGTGTGAACATCATGTAATATAAGGTAGAGTTTGTTGAAGTTCCTGGTTGTGTGAACATCATGTAATATAAGGTAGAGTTTGTTGAAGTTCCTGGTTGTGTAAACATCATGTAATATAAGGTAGAGTTTGTTGAAGCTCCTGGTTGTGTAAACATCATGTAATATAAGGTAGAGTTTGTTGAAGTTCCTGGTTGTGTGAACATCATGTAATATAAGGTAGAGTTTGTTGAAGTTCCTGGTTGTGTAAACATCATGTAATATAAGGTAGAGTTTGTTGAAGTTCCTGGTTGTGTGAACATCATGTAATATAAGGTAGAGTTTGTTGAAGCTCCTGGTTGTGTAAACATCATGTAATATAAGGTAGAGTTTGTTGAAGCTCCTGGTTGTGTAAACATCATGTAATATAATGTAGAGTTTGTTGAAGCTCCTGGTTGTGTAAAAAATCTATATTGATAAAGGAAAAACAGTGCGCTATTAGCATCTCTCTCTTTGGTACCTTGCGTGGCTCAAACTCCCAGTTGTGGATGACGCGTGCAGGGATGACAGCGGTGTCATTCCAGTGGCAGGTGCTGCAGTAGTACTGGCCCGTGTAGTCACACTGCCTGGCCTCGCTGGGCACGCCCCCTACAGGACAACACAGTGCAGTGCAGCATGGGGCTCCGTGAGGGATTACGACACCATGCCACACAACTCTGACATAACTGTCTCAGAGACAACTCACTGATCATGCAACTAACACTGACACACAACACTCACTGACACATTACGGAACATAAATTTTCCTAACCACAACATAATTTAACTCTTAATGAGATACTACAATTCAGCATAGCTTTTGATTTACATTCAACATCTCCCAGGGAGGAGAATCCTGGCAAGTAACTATTGCTGTAACTTTTAATGATCACATTACACTATCAAAGCTGATTTAACTCTCCAAGCTCGATGTGAGTGCATCAGATTAGCAGGCTGAGTTAAGCACCATCTGTTATATTAGCATAGAGAGTGGATGAGAATGACTAAGTGCTCTAGCTACATCTCTTTAGATCCACACAGAGGAACACTAATACTTATTGGGCTCCAGGTTTACCTTGTACAGTAGGTTAAGTCACATTAGTCTGTGAGAGGAGAAGAATGTCCACACAGCCCATTGACCCAGAGGTTAGGCATTGCTTTTATAACTGTGATTGTGTTAATACAACAAGGGTCCATAGACATCATGCCCATATATTTCAATTTGTGCTGACTACTAATTGGCTATCAAGTCGGTCTCATAAAGGCTGAACACTCACTTAGTGACACAGGCATGCGGCACTCGGCACAGCGGTAGTCCTGCCGGTCCAGCCCGATCTCTGGGCAGATGCTTAGCTCGTACTCTGACTGGTGGCTGACCTTTGACCTCACGCAGGGCTTGTTGATAAGGTTCAAGCACTTGCTATGGCAACGGTAGTAACAACCTGCGAGAGGGGCAGGGGGACAGAGATATTAGTCAACAGCAAATTACCGTTTTAAAATTCAATATGTGACTTAAGATTCTGGAGAGAAAGTTGGCCATACGGTACACCAATTCAATTTCTCTCTCCAACTCAATTAATTCACCAGGGCCAACGTCGACCAGAGGAGAACAGAAGGTCTCAGGAGGGCAGTGTTGCCTAGCAACTGAACGCTATTCAGTTTTGGTTCTTTAGCAATGCTCTCTTTCATATGTTTACCCAAGTTCAGCCATACAGCTGTAACCGTTCAGTGTCCATGAGGTTTTACCACCGAGAACATTTTTGCCTTAGTTTTAATGCACTCCCACCTGTGCACGTGTACCAGGTCTGGATGAGGCCCCAGATGATAGTGCTGCACTTGTCACACGTCTGTTTCACACTCTTGCTCTTCTCCTTGGAGAAACGATGCTCCAATAGCACCCTCAGGTTTGGCTCATCCTCTTCAGGGTCCTGTTGAGTGACAAGGAGCAGAGTCAATCAAAACGCAGCACAAGAGCACAGCATTGTGTCAGAGACCTACACTACAGTCTGTTATTAATCAACTGGACGAGTTCACTGCAGCACTTTCAACACACTCATTCTCACAGTGTGTGAATGACACCAAAACAACCCATATTTAAAACAATTCAGGCAATCCCAGCAGAATCCAGACACTGCATGAGCTATAAGGGGTGGTTTCACATGTTTTTTTAAAGTTAAAATGTGACAACCACAGAGAGAGACTGACATAAAATGAGGAGACATGGACACGAAGACCAAAACAAGACGTAAATTGCCTTCAGAAAGTATTCATACCCCTTGACTTATTCCACAGTGGTTACAGCCTGAATTAAAAATTGATTAAATGGATTTCTTTTCCTCTCACCCATCTAAAGACAATACCCCATAATGACAAAGTGAAAACATGTTTTTAGAAGGTTTTGCAAATGTATTGAAAATGAAATACAGAATTCTCTCATTTACATAAGTATTCAGGCCCGAGTCAATACATGTTAGAATCACCTTTTGCAGCGATTACAGCTGTGAGTCTTTCTGGGTAAGTCTAAGCGCTTTGCACACTTGGATTGTACAATCTTTAAAAAATTCTTCAAACTCAATAAAGTTGGTTGTTGATCATCGCTAGACAGCCATTTTCAAGTTGCCATAGCTTTTCAAGCTGATTTAAGTCAAAACGAACTTGGCCACTCTGGAATATTCAATGTCGTCTTGGTAAGCAACTACAATGTATATTTTGCCTTGTGTGTTAGGTTATTGTCCTGCTGAAAGGTGAATGTCTCCCAGTGTCTGTTAGAAAACAGACTGAACCAGGTTTTCCTCTAGGATTTTGCCTGTGCTAAGCTCTATATCATTTATTTTTATCCCATTTTTTTTTAATTTGTTTTTTTATAATCACTAGTCCTTGCCGATGACAAGCATACCCATAACATGAAGCAGCCACCACCATGATTGAAAATATATAGAGTGGTATTCAGTGATATGTTTGGGGCAAACAGAACAAAACCCTTTGTATTCAGTGCATGAAGTTAATTTCTTAGCCACATTTTTTGCAGTTTTACTTTAGTGCCTTATTGCAAACAGGATGCATGTTTTGGAATATTATTTTTACGTACAGGCGTCCCTTCTTTTCACTCTGTCATTTAGGTTAGTATTGTAGAGTAGCAACAATGTTGTTGTTCCATCTTCAGTTCTCCTATCACAGCCTTTAAACTCTAACTGTTTTAAAGTCACCATTGGCCTCATGGTGAAATCCCTGAGCGGTTTCCTTCCTCTCCGGCAACAGAGTTAAGAAGGACACCTGTATCATTGTAGTGACTGAGTTTATTGATTCAACATTCAAAGTGTAAGTAATAAGTTTACCATGCTCAAAGAGATATTTTAATGTCAGATTTTTTTTCTTACTCAACTACCAATAGGTGTTCTTTGCGAGACATTGGAAAACCTTGCTGGTCTTTGTGGTTGAATCTGTGTTTGAAATTCATTGCTCGACTGAGGGACCTTACAGTTAATTGTCAGTGTGTGATACAGAGATGAGGTAGTCATTCAAAAATAATGTTAAACATTATTATTGCAGACTATTATTCAGTCCATGCAACTTATGTGACATATTAAGCAAAGGTGTACTCCTGAACTTATTTAGGCTTGCCATAACAAAGGGGTTGAATACTTATTGACTCAAGACATTTCAGCTTTTCATTTTTATTTAATTTGTAAACATTTCTAAAAACATAATTCCACTTTGACATTATGGGTTATTGTGTGTAGGCCAGTGACACAAAATCTCAATTTAATACATTTAAAAATGAGGCTGTAAAACAACAAAATGTGGAAAAAGTCAAGGGGTGACTACTTTCTGAAGGCACTGTATGTTACACACTAATATTGTATTGACATTTACAGAGGTAGTGAATGATTTGTGAATGGCTTTCATGCATTCACAGTTCATGTTCAGAAGTAAGTGCTCTGAATTCTTTTTTTTTTTTTTTTAGTTGGTCGACCCTTCTACGTAGATATGACTACTGCCATCTACCTCCCATGACTAATTCCTTTCCCGCTTAACTCATGGCCTCTGGGTAGTTCAATACTTCCCTCCAGCCTCCCCTCTCCCCTGGTCTTACCTTGAGCTCCTGTAGTTTGAGGCGTAGGTGGATGAGTTTGACAACAGTGTCCTTCTGTCTCTCTGAATGCTCAGGCAGTTCCAGGATTAATCTCTTACACTCCTCTATGGCCATCTTCAGCTGCTCAATGTCCGACGCTACAAACGAGCCCTGCACGGGGACATACAGTAAAAACACACAAACACACATAAGTCCATGCATGGGCAGACACGGGCACCAAATCTCACATTAACACATACTGATTGCCATTTAAACTGCACATAGACAAATGTATCCATCACAGTCGTGTTTTCACTAAGAATGACTTTTCATGCAACCACACCGACTGGTCAGTGGTTCACCAACATCCAAAATGGCCGTATAAGGATTGTTCTTACGACAGGTCGAGAAAAGTGGTCCTCTGCCAGTCCCAGGTCCATGGCTCGATCCAAACTCTGGTCTCTGCTCTTAGAGGAGAAGAGCTCAGGTCTCAGCTCTGAGGAAAGACAGACAAGAAGTACTGTAAGCATTGTTCTCTCTCTCTCACACACACACACACACACACACACACACACACACACACACACACACACACACACTGTAAAGCTCACGCACGCCCACTTAAACCTCACACACAATCTTTTACAGAACACACATTTGTCTAAAAGGAGTGTCACCCTCTGAGTGGGTAAAGCAGTCACAAGATACGGTTTTTATACAAATACGTGCTCTGTTTAAAACCAGAGAGAAACAGCGAAGGACTACTGCCTTTGAAGTGCTAAAGGTTGCTAGGTAACAGACTTAAGCCTATACAGCCTCGGCAGATATGATTAATCTAACAGTCCCACTGTACGGATGTGGGTATGGATGTGGGCCAGACATCAGCTTACGCTCCAATTTACACCTCACCTATTGGATTTAACAAAGGCTATCTTCCTTATTTGTAATAATCTTATTCTTCTTTGTAAAATTATTTGGGACAAGTTTATGCTACTTCATTGAAGTACAAAGAACTTAGAATTATAGTACAAAGGCAAGTCATGGCAGATAGAAGCTTTATTCTCTGACACCAACTCAAATGTGGGTTTCTGTATTATCAGACTAATCACACAGATCAAAGCAATCTGACAATCTGATAAAGAAATTCTCCTTGGTTTAGCTCGGCTACCAACTTCAGCACCAGAGCATACACAGTTAAGCTCTTCAGTCTTTAAATCAACGGGAGTGCTGGTAGGCCTGGGGGCATGTAAACTGATCAAATATTTAAAGCCTTAGAGGAACCAGAGAGAGGCTTTAAGCCATTCCGTGTGGTTTTGTGCCAGGGTACCAGATATTGGCTGAGGGCTAGCCTCTTTGAAACTCTAAGCTTCTACATCTCCAAAGAACACTTCCTGATAAAAAGCTGCTTCCCAAAGCTTTTACTTTTGGCTGTAACAGACGCCTCAACACAGTAAGAAACGGATCAATTAGGCCTAAAGATCCCGAGGGACAAGATTCCCCTCCTATCATCATAAAAAAATATATATATTATGAAAATACAGAGATGCTACATGTCATGTGCTATTAAATCAGCAGTTAGCCTGGACCACAAACAGATGTCTACCCCCGGCAATAAGCATTTTGGATGTCTAACTGACTAGTTCATCAGATAGACCTAAAGCCAGAACATATCATTACAAACAAACAACATTCAGCAGGTAGGAGTCTCAAGGTAGCCTGTATCAAGTAAACCCATAGCTAATCTCACTATCTAGGCCTGCATATTGTTTGTACCTGCATACACCTCAGATGACATCATGGTAGCGAGAGACAAGATATCCTGAGTCGCTGGCTGCCCGAGAGTGCTGGAGAGGCAGACAGATGCAGCTGAAGCCTAGACAGTGTTCTAGTGAACTGAGCTAAGTGTAGGCATATGATTACAGGAATCGTTCTGAACCACAGTCCCACCTAATGCTCCTGTCTCAGTTCCTCTCATTACTTTTGGCCCACAGATAAAGATCCAGGGTCAGTTGATGTTGTTGATGAGCTCATAATGGTTAGGGCGCTGTTGCAAGAGTGGTACTAAATCAGATATTAAGCAACAGAGATGGAAAAAAAACAGCAGCCTTCCTCTTTCAGTCTATGCTGTTGTTTAGCTGTACTGTCAGTCACATCATTTCAAAATGTATAGATTGTTCCATCTCTTGCAGACTATAGTTCTGCAGACAAAGCTTGCTCTGGTACAGGTTGCAGCTCTAAACTTTCAGATGCAGACTGGCAGCATAGACAACATGAACTGACTTCCCACCAGGCTACTGCACTACTCCATCTTCAATAAGAGACTGCTGCAGTGTCATCAGGTTGTCAGCTCATCCATTCTCCAGGCCTTTGCTGAGATGAGTAAAACACACAGAATCTGCCTCTGCATTCTCTTTTCATCACATGGCAATCACATTCAGCACTGGTGTTAATTCATTTCACATGTATAGTGGGACCCATCAATGAACTAGGCTACTATTCAACCCGCCAGTCACACTCACCATCTCGAGAGGGGGTTTTACCCCCTGGGGGGCCGCCCTCCTCCTCACCCCGATCAAAGGGGTTGAGGCGGGCTTGGCGAAAAGAAGCAGGTCTCTCATGATATTCCATCTCACCGGCTACATCTGAAGACACACAACACATGGGCAAACAGTCATGAACCAGAAGGACAAGAGACACATGGACTTGGCTACGTCGTCCCACCAAGCCAAGCCTCAAGAGAAAGGGGGTGGGGGGGGTCAAACTCGCTCTAACTTGACACTCCCTCAAGGACAGAGTGGTTATTTTCTATCTAGTCAATATGGCTGTACTGACATTTATTGCTTTGGAATTTGATCTTCCCTGTTTTATAGATGAAGGTGAGCTACCATAAGCATGAGGATATGGGTACAGAGAATTGGTACACAGGCATGGTTGATATGCCATGTTATGATGTCTTGTAGGGATCAGATATTGACACATCTAATATGCATTATCTTAGACACATAACCTTAGCACAGTCATCAGAGCTGCAGGATCAGCTCAGATGAGCGACTGCACTGTCTGAAAACAAGCAAGACTCCCATTAACAGTAATAGTTTAGAGGGTTGTCACTGTTTTTGCTTTGACTTATAGCCTAAACATGTCCTCAAACACTGACGTAAACTCACCCCATTCTGTACAAATGTGCGCAACTGCAACATTCAAACAAGGCTACAAAGAAAACTAATGGGACTGTAGCGACTGTGTTGACTTCAAAATCGGGGGTGTGAACTAGGATTCTATTGAAGCGTTGATCAACATGGTAATGGCTCTATAGTATTGGAGAAAAGTTTTAAAAAACGGACCCTCCGTTACATTGTGACGTGTCATGTCGTAACGTACAGCACTCATAAAGCAACTATTTCTGTCTTACAATCTCTCTCCACCAGGTATAGCACTTCTCTCATTGTTTAAAAACAAGTAATGGACAGTGACAGGTGTAAGGGGGGATACCTAGGCATTTTTTGCGTCATCATTGCATGCCATCATCATTCTCAAAGCCGCTGTTTACTTCTAAGATCATTTTAGCACCGCCCTAAAAACCCGATTCAAATTCGACACAAACCTTCAAATAGGTATGTAATGACACATTATATAAACTCTTTATAGTGTTTAATTTACATTTTAGAGGCGATAAGACAGATAGAGTGAAAAAAAAGGCATTTTCCCACACAACATCTCTCCTTCTCACTATCACGCATTAGTTTCGCTTCCCCACACGCCATTTTTAAAAAGACCCGACGGGGCTCATTGCCTGCTTGAATTATGTAGAAACGGGCAGCGTTTAGATCATGTAATTGATTCTGTTGGAAAGGGGAGAAATTGTGCTTTACAATGGTATTGACATTACAGTTGATCTGGAAGTATTACGTTTTTTGGGCGTTAAAATAAGGGCAATTGTACGGACCAAGGCGATGTACGAGTTTACGTGAGTTTAAGTTATATTTTATTATTTAACATGCATTTTAGACGCTATTTTATCAGAGGTGGACCAAGTCACTATTATTTGAGTCACAAGCAAGTGTCAAGTCACAAGATGAGCCTCGAGTTGAGTCCCAAGTAGAACGGTTCAAGACTCGAGTCAAGTCCAAGTCGTGCATTCTACGAGCAAGTCAAGTCCAGTCACAAGTTTAAGTCAAGTCTCAAGTAAAAAAATAACTATACATGCAAACGACTTGTCCAACTACAAATCTTTGTCTATCTATTGAGGCTACCAGACAGCCCTTTCCATTATTTTGTCTAGAACACATTTTGACTAGCCTATGGAATAGTAAAATAGGGACATTGTAGCAGTCATAAGGGCATGACATCAGCAGAAGACACATCAACGTGCTCAGAGTGTAGACTTATTTACACGTCTTGGTGATCCAATGGTGAAAGCCATATCATACAAAATATGAGTAGATTTACCAAATATACACAGGCAATAGCCCAAAAGAAATAGCCTCTGTATCAGGCTTAACCTGTCCTATCTGAACGGACACAGGTCGAGGGCAAGACTGTACACCCTCCCCCTGAGAAACCAAATCTAACAGGAGCTCAAACAGGTAGGCCTACATAATATAAGCGCTTGGCCTACATAATATAAGCGCTTTGCCTACATAATAAAAGCGCTTTGCCTACATAATAAAAGCGCTTTGCCTACATAATAAAAGCGCTTTGCCTACATAATAAAAGCGTTTGGCCCCCAAGACCATACAATTACCCAATTACAACCAATAAACTGGGTCTACAATGTAAAAGGCAATTTCCACATCCATTGGTACATTCGTCTTAATCAGACTTAAAGATTATTCATGATATTTCAACCCCATCAAACATGAAACAATAATTTGTTCACACACAACAAACATGACAGAGTCATAGGACACAGACACACAGAACTCCGGCATAACCCAGGGAATATGAACAAAGGAAACCATACATCGAATTAAATAAACAGAACTTCTACTTCATGAGTCTTACGGACGTTAATGTGCACTATACACATCGCGCCAACTCAGAGTAAGAAATGGTTGGCTGAATTAAATGGTATCAATCGTATGTTAATCAAACCAGAAACATAAAATGTCTACGTGTTGCAATAAACGGTATGGGGATAGAATGATGAAACTTGAGCAATTATTGTAGTATTTGATGGAATATAGAATTACCCCATAGGGCCTATGCATTTAAACGTGTGAAAGCAACAGCAAACATTTTAACAACAGGAAAAAAAGCGCTCTTCACTGGCAGGCAAGTGAAGAGCCGCGCAGGAGGCTATGGTGCGTCTTCGCCACAGTAATAATTCATTTGAACAAATTCCAAATGCCAGCTTCATAAGTAAATTACCAATTTCAAGCAATTGTCACATACCAAAACACCAGTAGGCCTATGATAATAGGTGTTGCCCCATTGCTGGTAAGTTTTTGATCACCACATTGTTTTGGAGCTGCATATTTATCGTCTCTTTTGCGCTGCACTCGATCGTATAGTGAATGGTACAGCAAATCATCAATCGCTTCAAATTTGTGACTTGAGTTAGACTCGAGTGCAAGTCATGTGACTGGAGTCCACAACTCTGCTTTATACAGAAAATTGGTATACAACCCGTATAATTCCATTACAATATTTTAGGTCGACAATAACTATATTAAACAATTTGACATCACATGCTGCATAACTAAAATCCGGAGTATGTTTCTACTGCCATGTATTCAATTTAGACTGTTTTGGATATCTCCCTGACCAATATGGCTGCCATATCACTCCATACTGGAATCTCAAGGGTTTCTGACATTAGCCCTCTATCTAGTAATTTAATAGTATCTCAACTAGCTAGTTAGCTAACGTTACCTACAAAACGAAAAGGTAGCACGTAAGAAGGTTCCGAGTTTTAAAACATTGGAAGACTTGCATGAGCCAGGTAGCCAGTAACTATAAACGGCAATGTTATCAACAGTGTTAGCTATGAAAACTAAAATCACTGTAAATATTAATCGCCAGCTTGCTAGTAAAACAGTCGTTAGCTTAGCTAGCTAGCCTACTTGCTAGCTAACATTCCCTAGACAGTTTACTTACCCCATTGTCGACCTTCAAACAACACGATTTCATCCGTATATGATTGATGTTGGACACTTTGAACGTTGTGCATTCAGTTTTCTTCGCAAATATATCCTGTATCCTTGGGTTCTCTGTCATCACCAGCACACAGAATAATTCCAAATCTTTTCTCTGTGTCAGCGCAGGAATACTTATTTGCAGCGATACCTCGCGGGAAATTTATGTAACAACAACCATGACTGGTGTTTTGCAGGCAATATTGTTATGCACTTTATGCATGCGTACATGATACAACATTCATAAATCAACCTGGATAACGTGGCATTTTGTTTCTTGAATCACTAGCTCTGTCTCAACGCCTCAAAAAAAAGAGCTACACAAAATCTGAGTAGCATTTGGTGAAGATTGCTTAGGGACAGTGTTTTTTTGTTCACTGTCTGCTTGTTTAAAACCAACAGGGTCATCGCCAGCTCATGAATGCCAGAGCAAGAAAGGAAAAGATTAATCTTGCTTTTGTGTTGGGGTCATTATAGAGCCACCTCTCAAGTAGCTCTTCTTCTCATCTGTCCTCTATAATGTGTTAACAGAACTAGATATGGCCTTTACTTTGCTAGCAGTGTCAAATACTTTTCCTCTACCATTTTTGTCAGTGTTGTCTGGGTATCGCTTCCTTCCTGTGCCCCTCTATTATCATCCTTCCTCCTTGTTTCCTTTGGCAGGAGAGAACAAATAGATACATCTTCCTCAATGGTACTATCTAATCTAATTATTGCAACTGTTGCACTGAAGTCTCCCAATTGTTGCAGGATCTTGCTGGATTATCTAAAGCAGGAAGCACCAGTGACTCATGCAATAAAGAAGTGGTCAGATGACGCATATGCTAAGCTACAGAACTGTTTTGTTAGCACAGACTGGAATATGTTCTGGGATTCCTCCGATGGCATTGAGGAGTACACCACATCAGTCACTGGCTTCATCCATAAGTGCATCGACAACGTCGTCCCCACAGTGACAGTACGTACATACCCCAACCAGAAGCCATGGATTACAGGCAAAATCCGCACTGAGCTAAAGGGTGGACTGCCGCCTTCAAGGAGTGGGACTCTAACCCGGAGACTTATAAGAAATCCCACTACGCCCTCAGACGAACCATCAAACAGGCAAAGCGCCAACACAGGACTAAGATTGAATCGTACTACACCGGCTCCAACGCTCGTCGGATGTGGCAGGGCATGCAAATTATTACAGACTACAAAGGGAAGCACAGCCGCGAGCTGCCCAGTGACACGAGCCTACCAGACGAGCTAAATCACTTCTATGCTCGCTTCGAGGCAAGCAACACCGAGGCATGCATGAGCGCATCAGCTGTTCTGGACGACTGTGTAATCACACTCTCCATAGCCAACATGAGTAAGACCTTTAAACAGGTCAACATTCACAAGGCCGCTGGGCCAGACGGATTACCAGGACGGGTGCTCCGGGCATGTGCTGACCAACTGGTAGGTGTCTTCACTGACATTTTCAACATGTCCCTGGTTGAGTCTGTAATACCAACATGTTTCAAGCAGACCACCATAGTCCCTGTGCCCAAGAACACTAAGGTAACCTGCCTAAATGACTACAGACCCGTAGCACTCACGTCCATAGCCATGAAATGCTTTGAAAGGCTGGTCATGGCTCACATTAACACCATTATCCCAGAAACCCTAGACCCACTCCAATTTGCATACCGCTCAAACAGATCCACAGATGTTGCAATCTCTATTGCACTCCACACTGCCCTTTCCCACCAGGACAAAAGGAACACCAACGTGAGAATGCTATTCATTGACTACAGCTCAGCGTTCAACACCATAGTGCCCTCAAAGCTCATCACTAAACTAAGGATCCTGGGACTAAACACCTCCCTCTGTAACTGGATCCTGGACTTCCTGACGGGCCGCCCCCGGGTGGTAAGGGTAGGTAACAACACATCTGCTACGCTGATCCTCAACACTGGAGCCCCTCAGGGGTGCGTGCTCAGTCCCCTCCTGTACTCCCTGTTCACCCACGACTGCATGGCCAGGCATGACCCCAACACCATCATTAAGTTTTCAGACGACACAACAGTGGTAGGCCTGATCACTGAGAACGACGAGACAGCCGATAAGGAGGAGGTCAGAGACCTGGCCGGGTGGTGCCAGAATAACAACCTATCCCTCAACGGAATCAAGACAAAGGAGATGATTGCGGACTACAGGAAAAAGAGGACGAAGCACACCCCCATTCTCATCGACGGGGCTGTAGTGGAGCAGGTTGAAAGCATCAAGTTCCTTGGTGTCCACATCACCAACAAACTATTATGGTCCAAACACACCAAGACAGTCGTGGACAGGGCACGACAAAGCCTATTCCCCCTCAGGAAATGAAAAAGATTTGGCAATGGTCCTCAAAAGGTTCTACAGCTGCAACATCGAGAGCATCTTGACTGGTTGCATCATTGCCTGGTACGGCAACTGCTCAGCCTCCGACCGCAAGGCACTACAGAGGGTAGTGTGTACGGCCCAGTACACTGGGACAAGCTGCCTGCCATCCAGGACCTCTATACCAGGCGGTGTTAGAGGAAGGCCCTAAAAATTGTCGAAGACTCCAGCCAACCCAGTCATAGACTGTTCTCTCTGCTACTGCATGGCAAGCGGTACCGGAGCGCCAGGTCTTGGACCAAAAGGCTTCTCAACAGCATTTACCCCCAAGCCATAAGACTGAACAGCTAATCAAATGGCTACCTAGACTATGCATTGTGCCCCACCAACCCCTCTCTGTTTATCATCTATTCAAAGTCACTTTAACTAATCCTACATGAACATATTACCTCTAGACCGACTAACTGGTGCACCCGCACACTGACTCCCGGTACAGTTGAAGTCTGAAGTTTAAATACACCATAGCCAAATACATTTAAACTCAGTTTTTCACAATTCCTGACATTTAATCCTAGTAAAAATTCTCTGTCTTAGGTCAGTTAGGATCACCACTTTATTTTAAGAATGTGAAATGTCAGACTAATAGTAGAGAGAATTATTTATTTCAGCTTTTATTTTTTTCATCACATTCCCAGTGGGTCAGAAGTTTATATACACTCAATTAGTATTTGGTAGCATTGCCTTTAAATTGTTTAACTTGGGTCAAGTGTTTTGTGTAGCCTTCCACAAGCTTCCCACAATATGTTAGGTGAATTTTGGCCCATTCCTCCTGACAGAGCTGGTATAACTGAGTTAGGTTTGTAGGCCTCCTTGCTCGCACACGCTTTTTCAGTTCTGCCCACAATTTTTCTATAGGATTGAGGTCAGGGCTTTGTGATGGCCACTCCAATACCTTGACTTTGTTGTCCTTAAGCCATTTTGTCACAACTTTGGAAGTATGCCTGGGGTCATTGTCCATTTGGAAGACATATTGGCGACCAAGCTTTAACTTCCTGACTGATGTCTTGAGATGTTGCTTCAATATATCCACATAATTTTCCTACCTCATGATGCCATCTATTTTGTGAAGTGCACCAGTCCCTCCTGCAGTAAAGCACCCCCACAACATGATGCTGCCACCCCCGTGCTTCACGGTTGGGATGGTGTTCTTCTGCTTGCAAGCCTCCCCCTTTTTCCTCCAAACATAACGATGGTCATTATGGACAAACAGTTCTATTTTTTTTTCATCAGACCAGAGGACATTTCTCCAATACGTACGATCTTTGTACCCATGTGCAGTTGCAAACCACAGTCTGGCTTTTTTATGGCGGTTTTGGAGCAGTGGCTTCTTCTTTGCTGAGCGGCCTTTCAGGTTATGTCGATATAGGACTTGTTTTACTGTGGATATAGATACTTTTGTATCTGTTTCCTCCAGCATCTTCACAAGGTCCTTTGCTGTTTTTCTGGGATTGTTTTGCACTTTTCGCACCAAAGTACGTCCATCTCTAGGAGACAGAACGCGTCTCCTTCCTGAGCACTATGACGGCTGTGTGGTCCCATGGTGTTTATACTTGCGTACTATTGTTTGTACAAATGAACGTGGTACCTTCAGGCGTTTGGAAATTGCTCCCAAGGATGAACCTTGGGTCTTGGCTGATTTCTTTCGATTTTCCCATGATGTCAAGCAAAGAGGCACTGAGTTTGAAGGTAGGCCTCGAAATACAACCACAGGTACATTGACTCAAATTATGTCAATTAGCCTATCAGAAGCTTCTGAAGCCATGACATTATTTTCTGGAATTTTCCAAGCTGTTTAAAGGCAGTCAACTTAGTATATGTAAACTTCTGACCCACTGGAATTGTGATACAGTGAATTATAATTGAAATAATCTGTAAACAATTGTTGGAAAATGACTTGTGTCATGCACAACGTAGATGTCCTAACCGACTTGCCAAAACTATAGTTTGATAACAAGAAATTTGTGGAGTGGTTGAAAAACAAGTTATAATGACTCCAACCTAAGTGTATGTAAACTTCCGACTTCAACTGTATATAGTCTCGCTACTGTTATTTTTTACAGTTATTTTTTATTTATCATTTACCTAATACCTATTTTTACTTAACTGCACTGCTGTTTAAGGGCTTGTAAGTAAGCATTTCACTGTAAGGTCTAAACCTGTTCTATTCGGCGCACGTGACAAATAAACTTTGATTTGATTGGCCCTTCCATACATTCTGTGTGTCGTGATCCAGTGCATCAGCCTAGCTGGTCTGCTGTGTGCTGTATATGTCTCTTTCCTCTACAGCTTGGCTGCAAGTGAGACACTGACTCACTAGGCCTCTCCCCACAGTCCACAGGCCTTCCTCATCTCTATGCTTCCCACATGAGAAAATACTACAGTTTACTATAGAATACTACATAGAATTCTATAGTAAACTGTATAATATACTACACCCGTGTCCCTTGATCATGTGTAGTACTTACTATAGAATGTTGTAGTATACTGTAGAATACTATAGTAAATACTACAGTATTATCAGAAAAAAACCTGTAGTAAATACTACAGTAATGTCCACAAAAACACTACCATTTTTCACTACAGTAAATACTACAGTATTTAATTTGCATACACCCTGCTCATTCCTCTCCTCCATATCGCAATTTGTGCCAGCCATAAGTGAGAAACCTACATGCCAAGTATAAACCATATATTGTTTCCCTACAGGTTATAGAAGAGAGCAGAAGCTCTGAGCTGTCCATTCAGACTCCCAATCCTATTTACAGGTTATGGAAAATGTGCTATATTAGTATTCTCCAAAAGGTTTCCTGAAGGAGAAAGCCTCCACTTCTATGCCAATTATAAAACAAATACACTATAGTAAATACTACAGTATAATACAGTCTGCAAAAACACTACAGTAAATACTAAAGTATACTACAATATGCAAAAACACTACATCAATTACAAAGGTATATACTACAGTTTCTTTTACCAGTATTTATACTGTGTGATCTGTGATACTGTATAAAGAGCTGCTCTGCTCAGGGCCCCTTGCCACAGGCTCTAAGTGCTGAGGCATCGCCAGCATGTGATCCACCCAGCCGACTGGCCACATACATTGTAGAAGAGAGAGCACAAACAGCCTCCATCTCTCTAACCAGAGAGATAGTCACTTCTCCTGTTTCTTTAAGAAATGCAGGTGTTTTCTTGGGATTGTTGATTTGTTTTTGAACGTGTCATATTCGTGGCACTCTCCACATTTTACCTGTTCCTCGTTGTCCTTCAAATCAATTGGCTCTAACCATATGCACTAGAATTCCTGCCTCCTTTTAGAACAGATTTAGGACTAGATTTTGTTCCAACAAGGCACCACACCTGACCATCTAAACTAATTGATCAGTTCAGTGATTGCCTCAACTCAACACACCTGGTCTTCCAGGTCGGTTAAATCCAAAACATGAAGTGATGTGACCCTCCAGGACCAGGATTGCCTACATGTTTTAGACCATGCAGATAAGTACACTGCTCAAAAAAATAAAGGGAACACTTAAACAACACAATGTAACTCCAAGTCTATCACACTTCTGTGAAATCAAACTGTCCACTTAGGAAGCAACACTGATTGACAATAAATTTAACATGCTGTTGTGCAAATGGAATAGACAAAAGGTGGAAATTATAGGCAATTAGCAAGACACCCCCCAAAACAGGAGTGATTCTGCAGGTGGTGACCACAGACCACTTCTCAGTTCCTATGCTTCCTGGCTGATGTTTTGGTCACTTTTGAATGCTGGCGGTGCTCTCACTCTAGTGGTAGCATGAGACGGAGTCTACAACCCACACAAGTGGCTCAGGTAGTGCAGTTCATCCAGGATGGCACATCAATGCAAACTGTGGCAAAAAGGTTTGCTGTCAGCGTAGTGTCCAGAGCATGCAGGCGCTACCAGGAGACAGGCCAGTACATCAGGAGACGTGGAGGAGGCCGTAGGAGGGCAACAACCCAGCAGCAGGACCGCTACCTCCGCCTTTGTGCAAGGAGGTGCACTGCCAGCGCCCTGCAAAATGACCTCCAGCAGGCCACAAATGTGCATGTGTCTGCTCAAACGGTCAGAAACAGACTCCATGAGGGTGGTATGAGGGCCCAACGTCCACAGGTGGGGGTTGTGCTTACAGCCCAACCTCGTGCAGGACGTTTGGCATTTGCCAGAGAACACCAAGATTGGCAAATTCGCCACTGGCGCCCTGTGCTCTTCACAGATGAAAGCAGGTTCACACTGAGCACATGAGCACGTGTGACAGACGTGACAGAGTCTGGAGACGCAGTGGAGAACGTTCTGCTGCCTGCAACATCCTCCAGCATGACCGGTTTGGCGATGGGTCAGTCATGGTGTGGGGTGGCATTTCTTTGTGGGGCCGCACAGCCCTCCATGTGCTCGCCAGAGGTAGCCTGACTGCCATTAGGTACCGAGATGAGATCCTCAGACCCCTTGTGAGACCATATGCTGACACATGCACATTTGTGGCCTGCTGGAGGTCATTTTGCAGGGCTCTGGCAGTGCACCTCCTTGCACTAAGGCGGAGGTACCGGTCCTTCTGCTGGGTTGTTGCCCTCCTACGGCCTCCTCCACGTCTCCTGATGTACTGGCCTGTCTCCTGGTAGCGCCTGCATGCTCTGGACACTACGCTGAAAGACACAGCAAACCTTTTTGCCACAGTTCGCATTGATGTGCCATCCTGGATGAACTGCACTACCTGAGCCACTTGTGTGGGTTGTAGACTCCGTCTCATGCTACCACTAGAGTGAGAGCACCGCCAGCATTCAAAAGTGACCAAAACATCAGCCAGGAAGCATAGGAACTGAGAAGTGGTCTGTGGTCACCACCTGCAGAATCACTCCTGTTTTGGGGGGTGTCTTGCTAATTGCCTATAATTTCCACCTTTTGTCTATTCCATTTGCACAACAGCATGTCAAATTTATTGTCAATCAGTGTTGCTTCCTAAGTGGACAGTTTGATTTCACAGAAGTGTGATTGACTTGGAGTTACATTGTGTTGTTTAAGTGTTCCCTTTATTTTTTTGAGCAGTGTATGTAATTGGAAGGCCTTCAGCAGGCTATCTTGTAGATCAGCAGTGTCAAACTCATTCAATGGAGGGCCTAGCCCTAGTGTCTGCTGTTTTTTCCTTTCAATTAAGACCTAGACAACCAGATGAGGGGAGTTCCTTACTAGTCAGTGACCTTAAGTCCAAGGGAGGAGCAAAAACTCAGACACGCAACCCCTCTGTAGAATCAGTTTGACACTTGTTGTAGATCATCCACCATCTTAGCTCCTCACAGCCTGTTCTATCAAGACTCCACCCATGCTGCCCAAGGTGTGCCTCAACCTCCAGGGGACTGAGATCCAGTATTTTTATCCAGCATCTAGGTCACCTCCACATGGGACAGTCGTGCAGCGGAGTCCAAGTTCAACAAGGCTCTGCTTTATCCTATTTTTCTAGAAGAAAGACCCCTAGTCATTGTACTGCAATACACTGTCCCCGTTTCCACAAAAAAAATGAAGAAACCCTGAACACAGTGTAGCAAAACAAGATGGTGTATAATATTATTCATGTTTAATATCCCCAACAAGTCAGAAAAAGCTAATTACAAAGTAGGCTTGAAGATGTTTATTAAAGCTAATTACAAAGTAGGCTTGAAGATGTTTATTATAAGAAATTAAGGGCTATTCGTCATCAGTTTATGAGACACTTCATTTCACCCATTCAACTTAGTGGTCTGTCTGGGAGGTTTTTATCAACAGGATAAATCAACGGGAGACCATGAGTTGGTCAGAGGACTAAGGGAAGTGGGGCTAACAGTTAGCAAAGACAGTGAGAGCAGAGGGGGGGGGGGGGGGGGGGGGGTATAGGGGGGGAGGGTTATACAGTACAGTGTACATGAGGCAGATAATAACCCTGCTACACAGACAAAGCTCTGTCGGCTCTGTTTACACAAGCTTGGCTCTTCTTCCAAGGTGTTCACCGGGCCTGGCTCTCTGACTCTTCCTCATCGTCTTCATACATCTCTCCCTCCTCCTCGGCGGTGGCGTCCTGGTACTGCTGGTACTCTGACACCAGGTCGTTCATGTTGCTCTCTGCCTCGGTGAACTCCATCTCGTCCATGCCCTCTCCGGTGTACCAGTGCAGGAAAGCCTTGCGGCGAAACATGGCAGTGAACTGCTCGGAGATGCGCTTGAACAGCTCCTGGATGGCTGTGTTGTTCCCGATGAAGGTGGCGGACATCTTGAGACCGCGGGGCGGGATGTTACAGACGGCCACTTTGACGTTGTTGGGGATCCATTCAACAAAGTAGCTGCTGTTCTTACTCTGGATGGCCAACATCTGTTCGTCCACCTCCTTCATGGACATCTGACCACGGAACACCATGGCCACGGTCAGGTAGCGTCCGTGACGCGGGTCGCAAGCGGCCATCATGTTCTTGGCGTCAAACAACTGCTGGGTGAGCTCAGGCACAGACAGTGCATTGTAGCACGCGCTGCCACGCGCCGTGAGGGGGGCGAAGCCAGGCATGAAGAAGTGCAGACGGGGGAAGGGCACCATGTTGACAGCCAGTTTGCGGAGGTCAGCATTGAGCTGGCCGGGGAAGCGGAAGGAGGTAGTAACACCGCTCATGGTGGCCGACACCAGGTGGTTGAGGTCTCCGTAGGTGGGCGTGGGGAGCTTGAGCGTGCGGAAGCAGATGTCGTAAAGCGCCTCGTTGTCAATGCAATAGGTTTCGTCTGTGTTCTCCAGCAGCTGATGGATGGACAGGGTGGCATTGTAGGGCTCCACCACTGTGTCTGATACTTTAGGGGAGGGCACCACGCTGAAGGTGTTCATGATGCGGTCAGGGTACTCTTCCCGGATCTTGCTGATGAGCAGGGTCCCCATGCCAGAGCCTGTTCCCCCTCCCAGGGAGTGGGTGAGCTGGAAGCCCTGGAGACAGTCACAGTTCTCACATTCCTTCCTGACTACGTCCAGGACTGAGTCCACCAGCTCTGCCCCCTCTGTGTAGTGACCCTTAGCCCAGTTGTTACCAGCTCCACTCTGACCTATAGGGCAACAACACACTTCAAGATAGAGCTTCAGCAGTTATCAACGCTGCATTTGTACAGGAGCTATACATTTACATAATGTTTTCATGACATTTGGGAGCATTTACTGTAAGTAAATAAAAGCAAATGTCTTTAATGGAAATATTACATCAAACTATTTATGTTGTTAGTGATTATTACAGAAGAGACTGTAAATGGCAGATTGTGGTTAGGCAGTAACAGCCACTCTTCTAATGCTATCATTGAGCACTGTGGCCATATTTAACCCACATTGGATAGAGAGATACTGACCGAAGATGAAGTTGTCTGGTCTGAAGAGTTGTCCGTAGGTCCCAGAGCGAACACTGTCCATAGTTCCTGGCTCCAGGTCTACTAGGATGGCCCTGGGGACGTACTTAGAGGCTGGGGAGAGACAGCAGATGTTGTTGTTACCTGCAACGCCCTAATAAATACTACTGTATATCACAGTCAAGTTTAGTACAATAGGATTAAAGTGGATATTCTCAAGTCTAGATAAACCCCAAAGAGTGAGAGTGTTCAACTGAAACAGGTCATTACAAGTATTGAGCAACAGGGCTTTTGGTGTTGTGTTGTTTTTGGGCTTGTGTAGATGTGCATTTAGTTCCACTATCAGACTCACATGAGGCCTCATTGTAGTAGACACTGATCCTCTCCAGCTGCAGTGGGGAGTCGCCCTCATAGTTCCCTGTAGGGCTGATGCCATGTTCATCACTGATCACCTCCCAGAACTGCACAACACAAAGACACAAACATTACAAGTAACACATAGTTCTATACAAGCAAAGTAGATGTAAACTTCTCAGCAGACTTATAGTCGGGACCATATTGAACTATCAATGGGGTACTTGGAGGTGAAATTAGTGGGGGGCTCTAGTAAAAACTGTGGGCCAATGTAAGTTGGGATAGTGGGCATCTAGGCTTTGTCTGCCATCCGTCCTGGGTTCTGCTCCATGACCCCATTTAAGCCAACAGTTAGTCCAGCTGTCTCCACAGTTCCCCACGGCCTTGGGCTGCAAGACTCATTCTGAGGTAGAGGCCCTCTCAGAGGGGACAAACTCCATCTGGAGAGGCTCTCTCTGCTTCAACACTCACACATACATACATATATATGCCTACACACATACAGAAAGTGTGTTGCTAGGTAAAAAGACAAAAGAGGACACTGCCTAATGTAGTTAAAATACGTATACTGTCACTGAGTATATAGCCCACTGTGTGTGTGTCTGTATCAGACAGAGAGACAGACAGAGGGACACAGACAGAGACCTATGAAAGTCTAAAATAGAACACAGACAGACCCCCGCAGGCCCACACAGTCATCACTATCAAGGGCAAACACAGGACACGTACTTGGAAGGAGGATGCCAAATGGCCATATCAAATCATAGATTAGATATTGTCCGTTTTACTGTGCTAATCTCAGTTTCTCATTACGATGCAATAGAAGGTCCTTATCCGCAAAGTGCTGTTCTCCTTTAAGCAAAAAACACCATCTGGGCATTCACTAAAAGCAGACAAACACCAAAAAGATACTGTGCAGAATAACAATGGTCACTCAAAAGACCCATTTCAATCCCATTTTGGTATCAGTGTGTTAATCCCATATCTGTGTCACTCAACAGCCAGCCAGATGGAGTGACATTAATCCCATATGGTGTCAGTGTGTTGACAAAAATGACCTTTCCTCTATCCGGCTGTCTAGACTGCTGTGACCAAGGGCACCACACCCAGTATGAAGACTATTTTAGGTCTGAGTTCCAACAATGGTGTCCCTCTTCCTCTCCCCAGGTGAAGTACTCCCTCCCTCTCCTCTGCAGAAGATACTCCTTAGTTCTCTAATTATCTATCCTGTCCCAAACAGATGTCCCCTGCCATCTAAATCAGTAATTAAGAGTTCCTCTTGTTCCTTAATTATGGCGCTGTAACTTAAATCTGGCAATATCTCTTCTAGGGGACAAACAAAGTAACAGAAAATAAATAAGAAAAGGAGAGACAGAGAGATGAAAGGGAACCCACTACACAGCGATAGAGAAATAGAGAGTTAGATGACTAAATAGTCTGTAGGGAATTTTTGCGTTCTCCTTCTCAGTTACTATCGCTACACTGGCAAAAGTGTAGATTCTTCCGTTGTTATCTGACTTCATCATGTACTGCATTAGCAATGGCAGATGTGTGGTGCTAGTAGACAGACTGCCATATCATAGTTGAGCATCAGAATGAGGTCACCATTGCAGTATATCAGATGACAAAAGGTCCCACTCCCAACACATTCTCTCCCCCTCCCCATCTCTCTGGGTTTCTCTTTGTTGGGAGTAACCTGATCATTATGAACAAGTCATTTTCCCAACAACTGCCCCATTTGAGAAACGGTGGTCAGAATCAGCAAAAGAGCTGAGTCACTAGTGAAATACTCCAGAGGGGAGTGAAGGAAAGTGGACACGTGACACGCTCACTTGTTCAGCTGTGGTCAAACAAGTATGTTTCAGCTGATACTGTAGTTGTAGATTTGGTTCTGGGTAATGATGATTATGGTGATGAGGCTGATTATGATGAGGAGGTTACGTAGCTGTCCAAAATCACTACGGAGGCACCTGAGGCTCAGGAAAGGCTGCCTTAAATGTTATGAATAATAAATGAGACAGTATCATTAGCCCCCCTATGTCTTTCACTCTGAAATGATTGCCATTTATGATCCACCATGTTGAACAAATCCATGATAAATCGTCTCCAGCTCCAGTAGACTCAGATCATAGTGAACTAATGTAGGCTATCTCCAGATGGTCAAAACACAACAAAAGAGGGGAAGACCTGTAGACCGGTTTAGTTTTAGATGGTCACATACAACATCACCTGATTGGCTGGCCGCAAGTGCAGGTGATGTCATCCAAAACAGAGCAACAACAAAATAAGAAGCTGTCAACTGTAGGCTAAAAAACTGCCTCACAGTCACGGACCATAAAAAAATGGATTACAGCTTAAGACAGAAACGCTTTCAGCATTTAGGCTATACCCTTCCTGAAGACTCACTGTCTAATAGACTATCAAACCTGACAGCAACCCAAACCACTAGTCAGTGCGATTGTAGGCTATATGCAGTGGTAATTTAGGACCAGTTATCATCATTTGATCCTCCGTTAACAAAACTTTGATTAACTGATCCATTCAGTTTGCTGCGAAGTCAAACATAGCCTATATAGATAGACGTATATGACATCAACTACCACATCTACTGGAGGCTGGCATGCTGCTTAGAGAAAGAGAGCTATACTTGTCATTGTTACAGCGGCCTGTAAACTGTGCCCGGGCCCTCAGTGGAGTGTTTGCGCAGCGGGACCAGCCCCAACAGTCCGAGCCTTTGTCTGGCCCCCCTGCAGTCCACCCGAGGGCGTGGTGGTTTTCAACAGTGTCTCACCACGCCTTTCTGTGCGTCAACACTCGCGGTTTACAAAAGATGGTGGATCTCTGTCCGTTAACCATTAAAACAAATGGTCACAGTTCCGGTCTGGTTAAGGTGTGGACTCTCCCATAGGCACCAATGCTACAGCATCTGGGTCAGGTCTGTTTACTCTATTGACTGTGTATGAATCAGAAAAAAAGAGCGAGTGAAATGGCCTCACTTCCTTTCCCGTCTCTGAGTTTAGTTCCATCTACCCGAACTACGCATCTCACAATCTGCGACACAGGCGGGGATCCCAAACTATTCAACTAACCTAACGTTACTGAGTGAACCCGCTGCCCCACAACTTCGGTCTAACTAAATATATACGACTGCATTACATGAAAAAAAAAGATTATATCACAATGCTTTAAAACGGCACTTGCGTAAAAATATTATAACGGTTAAACTAGTCAGCTGTTGGGAAGATTTTTTTGTTTATACCTTGGCTCCGATCTGGTTGCCACACTGGCCGGCTTGAAGATGAACTATTTCCCTCATCCTGTCCTCTGTGTGTTATGTTCTTCTTCTTGTGGATGTGCGCGAGTCGGAGAGGGCGCTGGTCCCAGTCGCACACGGAAGCAAAGGGATTGGTATGTGCTGAGTGGAGGTTTTATCTTGCGCAGGTCTGCTGAGTGGCGAAACGGGTAGTATGTTCCACCAATTGCTGACGTCATCTATGTCCTGGAGAGAGACGGTCGCTGACCAATGGCAGACACTTGCGGCAGAGCATCCCAGTGTGTGAGTCAGGGAAAAACTAACGGGACGCGGCTGACTTGCAGACTTGCAAACCGATATTTAATTTTCGAATTGGTTAACATTTGGTGAATGTTAAGGTAAGGGTCAGTGATAGATTTTGGCTAGTCGTGGCTGTCAAAGGGATGCTGGTCAGAAACACATACACACACACACACACACACCACCACCACCACCACCACCACCACTACGAACACGCCCACCAACATTTGAAAAATCCCAGAGTCATGGTGGAAGCAACAACACAGTTTAGTTAGATGTCAGGGAGGTGAGAGAGAGGAGAAAATGATCTTGAACACAGAACAGTGTTACTGATTCTTGCTCTGTGTGCACATAGTCTTGTGGCATGGTGCATTATTTCTATAGACTAGGAGATCACTCACACCTACATATCCTTAATGACAGAGATGAACAATTTCTTACAGCAAAATATATTTTTCCCAAAGTCAGTCCCATAACTGTAATGTCAGAAACATTAAGATTCAGTATCGGCAGATTCAAGGAGGAAGAAGAGTGGAGCACAGTGAACACTGATGACCACAACCTTGCTGTGGCCCTTATTAACATGAACACTGCAATCATTATACAGTGAATAGTCTGGTCCAAGGATGTTTATCTATGCCTCAACTCTCTGCAGTCTCTGCCCGCTGAGATATGTATTGATTGCTGAGTCAGGTAGCAGTTGTGGTTAAGTGTTCTGAGGAAGACTCCAGTGGCGCTCCTCATGGACAGATGGCCTGCCTATGAAGCAGGTCATGTTTGTGTGCGTGTGTGTATGAGACATCTACAGTACATGCATACAGTACATCTCACACTGTAAGTTGCCTCTGTTCCAGTAGCCGTGTATTCTGATTTCCAGAAACACGATTGTGATGAGCTATTAGTCTCTTTGGACGTCTGGGCCTGCTTTGTCTTCACACAGAGCCTGTGGAGAGGATGACAAGCCAACACCCGTGAAACCAACAGCTGCGGAAACTCTGCTCAGAGCACAGAGACCAGAATGAGGCAGCCACCACAGCCCCCGCCCCTCTTCCCTGCCCCCTCACTGTCTGCCATCCACTGCTGCTTAGCAACTAGATCCACACAATGTGAGCGAGCCTCTGTCGCTAATCAGCCACATAGTGTGGGATAGCTGTTGATTTCCTCTTCGTCTGATAATACAGCTGAGCTAACTGTGCTTTAGCAGAGGGGCGTTCACCTGTTAGAACATCAATAAACCATAGTGTCCCTCTAAAGATGACACTAACACCAATGATTACATTACGGACCACACTGCCATAGACAAGGGAGTGGAAAGCTAGATCAGAGGGATTATGTATGGAATCCGACTGGGTTTGAGAGCTGAGAGTTGAATCATGGACTATGTCACTGTTCTTTAATCCCAAAAGTATCCACATCTGTGGGTCTCCAAGACCATGTCTGCAGAACACTGGCCCATGCACTGCCAATTCTGGGGGTAGTGAGAAAAACTGAGGCTAAATGCTTTGCTTTGCACTGGTCAAGAGTTGCTTGTCTGCCCCTCCCACATCTCAAAGCCAATATGGCCATCTAGTGGTCAGAAATTGCCAGAGCCTCTCTAACATGTTTGATATAAAGGGCCCCAATAGTGGCACGGGGGCACAGAGCGTGGTGAAGCTGATCAAATTGATGTTACTGTCATATAACACTTCTGTCAAAATGATTAAATCATGCATCTCATAACTTATCTATCCTTCTCTGACTCTGCATTATGCCAGTAACGTTAGTGAGGAGGATTGCCATGATGAGTCACACAGCACCAGTTGACTTGATGACAGGGTTATCTGGTCAACAGTTGTAAAATGGCAGTTCACATTATGAAGCACTGTTGATGAGACAGTATCCATATTTGAAAGGTTTTAAGTGAGTTTACGACTCACTTCATTTTTGGTCGATTTTGAGGACCTCTTATTCATGACAAAACCACTGTTGAGATGTATTTTGAATTTCTTGTAGGAAATAAATTGTAAACCAATACGTCTGAAATAACCTCTGTATAACCTCTCATCTCAGAAAGGGACTGAATGTGGAGTTTTCAAACCCCCACAAACACAATTAAACTGGGCACTTGGTATGACCCCATACCTAACATTTTGTCTCCCTAAGAGTTTCAAACTGTCCTTTATCTAACCTCTCTTTAAAAATCAGCATACTAGCTAATTTCAGCATTTCCCAGTAATGTCTCATTTTCCAATTAACATATTGCTGAAGAGGATACTGTAGTTAAGATTTTCATGGAAGCTTCCATGCACAGAACTCAAACAAATACTTGTGCTATTTTTTTTGATTGGGGTCGTATCATACAGTTTACAGTTTCATACTTACGTTCAGTTGATTGTATAGACCATTGTTGAAAATATAACCTATACAGGGTTAGGCAGAAGGCATCAACAGGCAAGTAAAAATGTTGGTTACCTAATTTGATTCTAGTGTGACTAGGAGACATTGGGCTCAGACCAGACTTTCTTGGGGAAAACACGCACAGTATGGAGCCTGTACAATCAGGTCCTTGTCAGGATTTCAAGCTCTCATTTAGATGCCAGCCACTAAATGATTACTGCACCCATCTCATCCCAATCTCAGTCATCCATCCATAACCCCTACATGCCTAATTGCCTCTATCGATGTTCTCTGATTGGATGTGGTGACCTCAGAGGCATGGCAGGGTGCATGCAGAGACACGCGTACATAAGGGGTGTGTTCCAGATACACATTTTCTGAGCAGTTTTCTACGTAGACCCTTACATAATTTTTACATGGTTCCTGAGATTTTGCACTTCTACTGTCATTGTACTGATTTATCTGCAAAGACCTGCATAGAATCCCTGTACTTGGAGCGCACCCAAGGTCAAAAGGGCCATGACTGAGGTTACACTATGTCCACATTGACTTCATCATGTACTACACTAAAACCGAAACTATTTTAAAGCACTATGATGAATTTGAGTTTGTAGATGAAATATTCTTCATTTATAGGACTCATTTGTCAGGAAGGGGTTTAAGCTTCCTCCTTGGGTTGCAACAATGAGGGCAAGCATGTTGATTCTTCAAGCCAAAGCAGTGGAAGATGTGAACAGAGCAGCTTTGTGTAGCAGAGCTAATGGAGAAGACACCAGTTGAGTGTCAGCCCCCTCCCCCCCTATTGCTTCAGTGAAGTGACAAGAATTCCTATTTGATGCCTAATAAAGGGCTCCCCCCAAAATATTTGTTGATATGAAAGCCCTGTTATTACAGTGCATTCCAGGCGCTCGGTCCTCCCAAAATACACAGCCTACCCCAGGGCCCACAACGACCGGCTACCACGTGGAGAGGGTCCATCAAGTTCCAAAGGTTACTGTATCATCACCACACTCTCAATCTCAGATGCTGCTCAACCACTTTTCTGTTTATTTGATAGAAGGCTCCTGTCACATCTTTGCATACAGCATATGGCTTTGGTTGATTTGGTTGCCAATTGAAGTCATTCAACAAACAATAGTGCAAAGGAAATCTAGAAAGCTCACAGACAAACACGCTTTTCATTTCACCCTGAAGGAAAGGAACTAGGTGATTTGTGAAGGTTATGGTTCAAAGGCTTTGATTTTAAAACGGGGATCAGAAAATTATCCAACTTAATTAAGACACCCATAAGCAGCTTTTAATTTCCCCCATCAGTTTAAAAATGTCCTCTTCCATTAAAAAGCACCCCGGGGTCAGCTAGTTGAATGGACCTTGTGTCTCAGTGGGCAGCTTAACTAAAAATAAATACCTCTCCATATTTAAAATCCCTTGAAAAAATGATTTGTCAATCCCATGATAGCAAGTATACAGCTGTATAGCCTGGCTCAAAACAAACTGTCCTCCTCTCTTCCTGGTCTTGTATCAGCCAGGCTAATACAGCTGTATATAATTGTATTCTTATATTAAAAATAGTGTATCCAAATATATTGATACCTGAAATAGAAAAAGGAAGTAATTATTATATTTCAAAATGATTTAATAATATATTAAAAGTGATTGAAGCTTTCTTTGGAGGACTTAAAAGAGCAGTGGACTGTAGGCCTAGATAGAGACCTCTCCTCTTGTCTGAGAGAGGAGGCAGTTAGACAGACGGTCAGCCCAGGTTACACTGAGGACAGAGAGCTTGTGGGCCTTTATATGGACAAGAGAGACAGATACAGTATTTCAGAGGGAACTAAATTAATTCTCACATAACCACTTGAGGCTTGAGAAAGGTTGAAATTACACTTCTGGACCAAAATAGTTTTTTATGATTTTTTTTTTTTATCCACAGGATCACATGCTGACTAAAAGAAATGAGGATTGACATCAACAAACATTACATGATTAAGAAATGTATGACATGCAATATGTACACTGTACATACAATAACAAGAGCAATACATATATTTTTATTAATTATGTTATTATTAGTATTGCAATAATAATAGTAATTATTAATGATCAATATTACAACAATATTATAGCAACAAATGATATCATGACAACAATAATGTTATAATTATATTGTTATCATGCGTACTATCACTGTCCTCATTACTGATGCTGTTATTAAATAATACACCATCATGAGCTGAAATAAAAAATCCCAGAAATGTTCCATACACACAAATAGCTTATTTCTCTCAAATGTTGTGCACAAATTTGTTTACATCCCTGTAAGTGAGCATTTCTCCTTTGCCAATATAATCTATCCACCTGACAGGTGTGGCATATCAAGAAGCTGATTAAACAGCAGGATCATTACACAGGTGCACCTTGTGCTGGGGACAATAAAAGACCACTTTAAAATGTGCAGTTTTGTCACACAACAATGCCACAGATGTCTCAAGTTGAGGGAGCATGCAATTGGCATGCTCACTACAGGAATGTCCACCAGAGCTGCTGCCAGAGAATTGAATGTCAATTTCTCTACCATAAGCTGCCGCTAACGTTGCTTTAGAGAATTTGGCAGTATGTCCAACCGGCCTCACAACTGCAGACGCCGTGTAACCACGCCAGCCCCTCCACATCTGGCCTGGGTGGTGGGTGGGCCTGGTTGAGAAGTGGTTGGGCCTATGCTCTCCAAGGCTCAACTATGGCTGCACCCCTGATTGGCTGGGCCTGGCTCCCCAGTGGGTGGGCCTGGCTGGTAAGTGGGTGGGCCTATGCTCTCCAAAGCCCACCTATGGCTGCACCCCTGCCAAGTCATGTGAAATTCATAGATTAGGGCCTAATGAATTTACTTCAAATTACTGATTTCCTTATATAAACTGTAACTCAGTAAAATCTTAGAAATTGTTGCATGTTGTGTTTATGTTTTTGTTCAGTACATATAAGTACAACTTGACCATAGCAAGACCATATGTTGAAATACAGTAAAAAGTAATCAAATGTACACATTTACAACGAGATAAGTTTGAGCCTTGGTTTTGACACACAGCCATAAAATAGCATGGATTGTTTAAAGAGATTAATATTGATACCCTCGAGGCTTTTGAAAATGTTATAAATATGTTGAAACATTCAAAGTATTCAGTACATCCATAACACAATTAAAAAACATGCCTAGCCTACATTACAATAAACATTTTGTTTCTGTCTATGCATACATTATTATTTGCATTAAAATGGTGAGGATAATCTGAAATTGTCTGATCTGTTTTAAGATTGCAATAAAACTTTTTACATGAAATCACAAAGTTTTATTGCAATTTATAGGCCATTTTCGTCAAAGGCCTAAGTGGACTAAGTTAGGCCTAAATCATACCATGAAACTTCTTTGTACATACTTGGAAATGGGATGTAAACAAATAATGAGTGAATAAATAAAAATGCAACTCTATATAGACCAATTAGGCTATTATTGGACTTCACAATGCACTCATTTTATTTAATCAAAACGTGACAGAATTGTTTTCTTGTACAAAACAACTTCATGACTCATTTTTGTGCATCTTTATTTGACTCCATACAAAGCATCAGGGCTAGTGTATATCAGTAGGTCCATGGAATTTTCTTCAACAATAGCCTCTTTCAAACAACATCCTCTTCCCAACAACATTCCGGGAAATTCTTTCCTATTTTAAATAGAACACTTGCTATATCTTATTTAAAGTATATTTCCAGTGTTGGCTATATGATTAAAGCACAAATTACTATTTGTCCTACATAGTACACTGTAAAATAATCATGTTGTTTTTATGTTAACTTACTGGCAGCCAGTTACCTCTAAATTACTTTAACAAAATGTACAGTATGTTCCCGTAAATTCCAAAGCAACTTTGGTTTAACAGTACATTACTGTAGTGCATTACTGTAAAGTTTACAAGTTTCTTGGTGGCTGAGAAAACTGGACCCGCAGCTTTTACAGACATTGGCATCTTTGAAAAAGTTCTGTCAGTTGCTGTTGTATGGAGATGATAACTGCACAGCAAATTTGAGGGTGTTAAAATCTCAGTGTTGAGGTAAAAAGTGTTGTGAGTGTTATATCTGAGTGTTGATTCTGGTGGGGATAACACCAGTGGGATTGAAATTAAAAAACACCTGCCGTGAATAAATGAAGTTACTTGAATCACAGTGGAATCAACACTGTGTGGTGTTGTTGTTACTCGGCTGTGTTGAGTTAATTTCCGTTAACTCTCTAAGATTGAAGACATGGGAGGGGCCTCATTATATTTCCCAGCATGCTTTGTTGCCGGTTGCTTTTTAGAATAGTTTGTTTTAATATCTAGGCCTATGTTTCTGCATGCACCTTGATTGATTCATTGATCTTATACTAAACAAAGATAAATAAATAAAAAATCTAAACTAATCCAATCTGTAAGTAGTTGGCCTTATTTCACCCGCTATTGAGATGGTTGTTCCATCTCAAGATGGTTAAGAAAGTCTCATTTATCAATCTTCCCTACCTTGGCAGTCTATCTAACTGCAGTTGTGGGTGTTGGATATCCAAACTGACTAGATTCCAATAGGAATTATACAACACTTTGAAAAACAGCATAATGTGACTTGCTAATGTGCCCCGTACTGGGCACAAACTTCAAATCAATGTTCAACATAATTTAAAAAAAAGTAATGTATATGCATTAACATAAATAATAACATTTTTATGATCAAATATTCACTTAGTCACTCACTTGGTGAAGGCTAGAAAACTAAAAGCCCTCGAATGGAACAATCATGTCTCTGTCAATAACAAATACACAGAAAAATAGTAACACTGGGAAATAAATGTGCAGTCTTTACACCCTAAAGTGTTAAAATAACACTCCAAAATGAGTTACTGTAACACCAGAGGTGTTAATTCGTTAACACTGAGAAAGTGTAACAGCATCAGCCCGTATAACGTGTTAATTTAAGTCGGAATTTGCTAGAGACCAAACACTTTCGGGGTGTTGATTTATCAACACATTTAAAAGTGTTAGTTTAACACTAGGCTATTTGAAATGGTTACATATGATTTCTAAGAAAGTGATACATTTAACACTGTGGGTATTACAATTCTGATCACACATTTGCTGTGTATAATTAGATATAAATGCTTCAGATTATGACTCAAGTATTTATTCGACACGCAAGTATGGCATATATGTATGGCTTGGCCTGCAACATGGAAGAGGCCAGGGGTTGGTAAAAGGTCCCAAACGTGGCTGTGCCGTTGTGCGCAATCCAACCTGAAGTCTCATAGTTTATTAACTATGTATTTCAGTTAATTCAACAGCAACGGCAGGCATTCGCTTAATAGTGCCGCAAATATCAAATAATCTTTTATTCCTGAACAAATCCTGCAGTCACGTGAACTTCCATGGAAATAGACACTCAAGTATGGAATCGCATCGAAAGGTGAGGCAGGAGCAGAAGAGCAGCTCCTTGAGTGTCTTGCGCAGCTCCTGGCTCCTATAGGCGTAGATGAGCGGGTCGATGAGCGAGTTACAGATGATGAGGATGAGGAAGAGGTTGAAGTAGCTGAAGAAGCAGGTGCAGAAGGGGGTCGTGGGGCAGGTGAGGATGAGAATAAGGTGGAGGAAGAAGGGTCCCCAGCAGAGGATGAAAACCCCTAGCAGGATAGTGAGCGTGATGGCGCCCTTCATGCTCGTGCCCTGGCGGCGAGACTTGTAGATGGCCATGATGCGCCGCGAGTGCACGTGCGCCAGGATGAACATGTGCATGTAGAGCACAGCGGTGAAGACAAGAGTGATGCAGAAGAAGGTGACAAGGCATACAATGACGGCGGTGTGCGAGTGGTAGACGATGAAAAGTATGCTGGCAGTGATACTGGTCAGCCACACCATCGCGATGATGGTCACGGCGCGCTGCGTGGTCATGATGCTGTGGTAACGCAGCGCGTAAAAGATGGTGATATATCGATCCGCGGCGATGGTGCACAGGAAGGACAGCGACGACACCACCGAGCTGCAGTTCATGATGTCGATGACGTTGTCCAGGTGCCGCAGCATTTCAGGTGTGACAACTAGCAGCCCGTGTTCGGTGAGCAACATGACTATGGTCTCCACCACGTTGGCGACGCTGACCAGCATGTCGGAGACGGCCAGGCAGCATATGAAGTAGTACATGGGCGAGTGCAGATTGCGGTTCTTGATGATGGCCAGCACCACTAAAATGTTCTCCACCAGACTAATGAGGCCCAGCGTCAGGAACAGCTCCTGTGGAATGCGGAGCGAGCAGGTCGTAGAGTTCTGCTCCCTGGCGCTGGTGTTGTTGGTGGTGCTGTTCTCGTTGTACATGGTGAGGGTGCTCATCTCCATGTGGTGGTGCATGATGAAGTTATGTTGAGACGTGTTGTACGTCATGTCTGCTGCTCTCTGTTGTAGTAGGCTATTGGATGAGGTGGAAAGAAAAAGCCTTAAAATATTTTATTTGTGGTCTCTATAGTGTAACAGAATAAACAAGTTATTTTATAGACATCATATCCTATTCAACTGGGCTGTGACCGCAGGAGAAAAAAGAGCACAGAATGTGTGAGGTGAAAGTAGTTTAGCTCACGTTTATGTCGCAACCCTGAAATTGGAGTGATATTTTCCCACAAACGAAGGTCTCCAGAACGAACTTTAACACAGAGCGAAGAGCCCAGATGCTCACAGTGGAGAATCATCCATGTGAAATCGTCTCTTTCCCAAGTAACGGTTTAGATTCAAAGGTTTGTCAAACTGTATTTTGCACATAGCCCATATATGGTACTTCCAAGTGATGAGAATCCTAGTCTGAATACAGCTCCTTGGTGCTGGATCGCATGCGAGAAAATCCTGTACCATTTGGACGTCCAAATAGGCTCCAAGCAATACAAATGTGTGAACTGAGGCCTATCCAACTGAGCTCTCAGGCACACAAAGTGACAGTGTGTTCTTAAAAGGGTCCATCGCCTCTCTAACTCCTCCTTTCTCATAGCGAAAGCCAACCGCATGATTCTCAGACTGACACAAACTCTAACGAACGCGTGATCCCGCATGGAAATATTTAACAAGATTAGGGAGTAAAATGGATGGAGAGTGTGTAGTATGGATTTATTTACTAATCTCCTGAGCATAATTAAGTAATTCAAAGATGTAGTTGAGAAAATGTTCCCCAGCACTAAAATATAATTTACCGTGCACAACTGATGTGGATGTGGCCTATTGATTTAGTCAAAGCATACTTCACATGCATCAAATACACGGTGTAAAAAACATTAGGAACACCCATGGGATACTCCAGACACTATGGAAGGGCTATTACTACACATTCATTCGGCCCTGTGTCTTAGGCCTTTAGCCTTTATCTTGTGTGGTAGTCATGGTATACACTGCGTGTACAAAACATTAGGTACACGTGCTCTTTCCATGACATAGACTGACCAGGTGAAAACTATGATCCCTTATTGATGTCACCAGTTAAATCCTCTTCAATCAATGTAGATGAAGGGGAGAAGACAGGTTAAAGAAGGATTTTAAACCATTGAGACAATAGAGACATGGATTGTGTATGTGTGCCATTCAGATGGTGAATGGGCAAGACAAAAGATTTAAGTGCCTTTGAGCGGGTATGGCGGTAGGTGCCAGGCTCACCGGGTTGAGTGTCTAGAACTGCAACGCTGCTGGGTTTTTCACGCTCAACAGTTTCCCGTGTGTATCAAGAATGGTCCACCACCCAAAGGACATCCAGCTAACTTGACACAACTGTGGGAATAAGCATTGAAGTCAACATGGGCCAGTATCCCTGTGGAACGCTTTCGAGACCTTGAAAAGGCCATGCCCCTATGAATTGAGGCTGTTCTGATGGCAACATGGGGTGCAACTCAATATTAGGAAAGGGATTCTTAAATGGCAACCGACAACAATAATCAGTTACATTTTAAAAATGACACGCTGCGCTCATTCCCCTTGCCTTTATCTGTATTTGGATGGGAACTTTATGCACAGTGCGCAATTGCAAATGCATTCATGATTATGTCTCAAACTGTTGCAGTCTTTTTCTTATTTGATATAATTGCGAAATACATTTGTAATTACAATAAAGTTAAGAATAAATGTTGTAAAGGCTCGCAAACAAGATGTTTGTTCTCTGCCAGATCAACGGTAACGCGCGCTATTACCCAAAACAAATGGGAGGGGATTTGGATAGTCAACCCCGATTGAATGGGTTGGTTCATTACGCATGAGGGTTTTTGTAGTGACCTAGTTGCAGCAGAGCCACTAGGCATTTTGACAGGTTTTGTGTGTGTATGTGTGTGGGAGACTACCTGTCCTGTGTACGGAGCCGATTATGACAGAAGGGCGGGCTCTTTTCTCCGCTGCATTGAATCGAACGTTTTTTCTTCTTTACAATCACTATTTGAGTAAATGTTTTTATGCCGTGTTGTAGAGCAACCAAGAAAGCTTTTTCCAACTTCAGAAACCCTTTGCCACACTGCAAGCGGATCCTCAGGTTAATGATGACGCAAGCCGCTGCCCTTCAGGGAACACGTAGGCTACAGTAGCCTGCCTACACATGGACAAATTGATTTCGTGTGTTGAACCTCATCCCAGCCACCCAATAACAACACACAGTGATCCATTCAGGACAGTTCTGTCTCAATAAGCAACATTACTTTAAACCAAACCTAAACCATAACATGAAATATATCATTTAGTTGACAATGTTCATTAAATATGTCCAAAACAAGATATATTCGTTAAAACTTGTGACAGCTGAGAAGTGTATACTCACTGCTGGAGGAAACCACATAAAGAGTTGTGAACAAAGTGCCAAGTGTTATGGCTCCAGCCTTTGAAACAATCCTTCTCAGTGCTTGCATAACCAGCCTCTTCCTCTAGCGATTTCATGGGAGATATAACACACACAAACTGCAGTTTGTGCAAAACGCAGCATTCTCTCACCTGTGGAGAGCAGCAGTGTCAACTGTAAACAGCCAGACTGTCCATAGTTAGAGTGTGATAGTGGGAGATAAGGAGAATCCTCCATTCACTCAGGGCCAGACACAGATCTGTATCAGCCTCTAGCTGAGGAGCACCACTCCTACCTGGGACTACAACTTCCGACCTGACCAGACTGACTCAACATCTGGGCCTATCACACACACTCTGCAAAAGGGGTATCCAACTCCCATATGTGTCTGGACTGTCACTCTGTCTGTCAAAGAGAGAGACAAGAGGGGTTGGATGGGGCAGGGGGGACCCAATAGGACAGATGATAAGTGATGTGGCAGAGCCCCACCTGCTTTTAGCCCCACATGTTTTGAATGTTATTTTGGCTTTAATACGATGTAACAATGTAAAAAAAAGAATCATTGACTTAACAAAGCCACATTCAAACATCTCTTGTTTGCTTTCTTGAGGAAGGCAGCTCCAAAATGCAGCTCAATGCTTTCTGTGGTGGTGGGGCAGCCAGCGGAAAATACGGAGCGTAGGGGTTGGTAATGTTCTCTAGTTGCGCTGTGATTGGCTCACTGTTCTGTCACTCATGGGGACACTTGAAAATTCAAGCCCCAAGAAAGCTCAAGGTCATTAGCCACAGATAAAACGATGTCAAATCACATATCTACAGTAGCTTTGATTGGACTGATCATGTCAACATCATACTTTCAAAATATTACCTAGCAAGATAGCCGTCATCATCATGAATCAAGTCGACAATCTGGCAAATCCTTTTCAATCCTTGTCGTAGGAAAAGAAATAATGAAGATACATTTTTTTGTGGTTAACTGCAAGCATTGAAAAGCAATCACTAGCCTGCTATTCAGTGGAGTGGGTGTGTTGTCCAAGTCTGCATTCAAGGGTCTCTTTTCCAAGCTTAAAATGATAAACATTCAACATTGGCCATGCTGTCTATCCAGAATGACTTCAGCCGCGCTCAAAACTGGAAACTTGGAAGTGGAAAATCTCAGACTTCAGTGAGTTCAAGACAACTGTGAACTCTGAAGAAAATTAGCTCCGACTGGGAAAATGCGCTTTAAACGAGTTCCCAACGAGTCGGGAACTCGGGCTCCTTTCTCGAGCTCCGACCTGAAGATCACGGACGTCATCATGATTCAACCTTTTTCCCCCCCAAGTTCCCAGTTGTATTGAAAGCACCAATATTCCAGAGAATGCCAGACTTTGATGACAAAGTTTGATGACAAAATTTGCCCACGAAGGACAGCCGTGCCACCTTTCTGTTCAAGTGAGCACAGCACAGAGAGAATGCCAAGCGTGTGCAAAGCTGTCATCAAGGCAAAGGGTGGCTATTTGAAGAAAATAGTAAAAATAAAGAAAAACCCTTGAATGAGTAGGTGTTCTAAAACTTTTGACCGGTAGTGTACGTTAACCCCAGTTCAACCTCAGTACACCGTTAAAGGTCTATTACAAGTGCTGATCAATGCTCCTGCTGTTTCGCAGGGTGGTTCTTAGAACAACGTCTCATAACCAAATATAGTTAGTTTACAGTGGCCTTGAACTAACCATGTAATAGTACATCCCAGCAGGCAAAACTACCAGCTTTAACTTTATAATTATAAACACTTACAATCAGGGGTGGATGGAAGAAGTCTGGGAACTCACCATTGTAAAATCTTCTACGTAACCCCCCCCCCCACACACACACAGTTTTACATGACAAAATTATTTCACTTTGGAAACTTTCTAGAGCATTCCCCACAATTCCACCCATGCTTATAATAAACCATTAGTAAAACATACTAATTTCACCGGTCTACATAATTGTAGGTGAAATGGAAAATATGTATAAATCATTTAAACTTTTCTACCAACAGTTGATAGAAGAAAGCAATATGGAGAACGTTACAAGGAGAAACTGAATAGATCAAGATTTACTGAATTTTATCGATTTCCCTGGATTTAGTTATTTACAGTTCTGAATGTTCAGTAGTTTCTCTAATCCAATAGAGAAAGATTTACCCACGTTATAGATTTGTCTAGATTTATCGATGTACTGTGATGTAGGCCTTCAGTTAATTCTGAATGTTAGGAACCTTTGTCTTGCCCCAGAGGGAGATTTATTTGACAAATTATAGATATGTCTCTAATAGTCCCATCCTCCTCTGACCCCGAGGCTCACATAGAGCTGGGAATGTACTTCATATCACAGTGAACACTACCGACCATTTGCTCGTGGGGACATGTCTTAGCAGGGAAGAGGGTAGACCTCACATGAACACCCCTCGTGACCCAGGCACTGCAGTAGCTCCAGGTAAACTCTGGAACAAGGTCCTTGTTTGAACAGCAGTCTACCAACTGCACCCACAGCATTACACCATGTGGTTCTATGCAAAAACAGTACAGAGTGGATGTATGTGTGTTGTTGATGTGGGTGTCTTTTAAGCGAGTATGGTTTTTGAGTGTGTGTGTGAGCGGCGGTGTACCCTTTGACTCTGCTTTCAATTATACATCCTCTGATAGAAAACAGCATATTTCTGGACTATTTCAAGGGAATGAAAACTAGGCAATTATGCAAATGAGTATCATGGGATGGTCTCTTCCTTTTGCCAGATGGTCTTTCAAGAACAATGACTTGGACTCTTTTAAACCCCCGGGAAACATCTCACTTTATCAAATTACTTGGAAGAATCAGTGACACACAACCAAAATACGAGGAAATAAAACATCAGAAGTAATATGATACAGTTGTGGACAAAGTACTCAGTTGTCATACTTGAGGAAAAGTAAAGATACCCTAATAGAAAATGACTCAAGTAAAAGTGAAAGTCAACCAGTAAAATCCTACTTTAGAAAAAGTCAATAGTATTTGGTTTTAAATATACTTAAGTATCAAAAGTAAAAGTATAAATAATTTCACATTGCTTATATTAAGCAAACCAGACGGCACCATTACATTTTATTTTATTTTATTATTTACATTTACATACAAAGCATGTGTTTAGTGAGTCCGCCAGATCAGAGGCAGTAGGGATGACCAGGGATGTTGTCTTGATAAGTGTGTGAATTAGATCCTTTTCCTGTCCTGCTAAGCATTCAAAATGTAAGGAATACTTTTGGGTGTAAAAAGTAGTTAAGAAAAAATACTTAAGTACTACTTAAGTCGTTTTTTGGGGTATCGGTACTTTACTATTTATATTTTTTACAACTTTTAAAGTACAGATACCCACAAAAATTACTTAAGTAGTACTTTAAAGTATTTTTACTTAAGTATTTTACACCATTGCTATGGAGAAGACTGATTCTTCCAAGTAATTTGCTAAGTGAGATGTTGCCCAGGGGTTTAAGAGTCCACGTTATTGTCCTTGAAAGACTATCTGGCAAAAGTAAGAGACCATCCCACTTTTACTTTACTACATTCCTAAAGAAAATAATGTACTTTTTACTCCATACATTTTCCCTGACACCCAAAAGTACTCGTTACATTTTGACAGGAAAATGGTCCAATTCACACACTTATCAAGAGAACATCCCTGATTATCCCTACTACCTGACTTGTCGGACTCACTAAACACAAATGCTTTGCCGAGGACCAAGTTTGGGTAACACTGCTCTATTGTAACGGGAACCTGAGAGACAGGGTCCTCAGATTGAGTAATGGCAGATGCATTAGCAACAACTGACTAACTGGTAGGTGCTATCTGATATGCAGTCAATCTTCTCAGCATCAAAGACTTCAAGAGAAGTGTAAGGACAGATATTTTGGGATGGTAGACACAGATAGCCTTGTTATTTCTAGACTGATTACCACTAACCGTGCAGCGAAAACTCATGATCAGGCGGCTTGGGAGGCTAAGACACAGAATGAACCTCCTATTGGCCTAGAAAGAGATTAATTATGAAATAGAATATATTTTTACTCAAGTCAATATTGAACCATATGCACAGCAAGTTTATTGTCTTTACATTAGCTTGTGTGATAAATGATTTCTAAGCAGAGTATTTACAGTAGTGGGTTTATATGCAATCCCTTCCTGATATTAACAGATGACTTGGGCCAGGGGTTTTTCCTGCCAACGTGACCTCATTGGGACCAACTTCGGGGCCCTAGTTAAGAAACAGCCTAGAATTGATTTCAGGTAAGGTCAAAAATACCTCTTCAAAGAGAATCACAACAGAAAAATATCCGGATCAGTTTAAATTTAATCCTCAAAATCAGATAGAATTTAAAATGCTGTTGTCTTAGCAATAATGAACAGGGTTAATTGGGAGTCGAAGTTAAAAATGAAAGTTATGGCTAATATAAAAAATGGAATAAGAAGTTAAGTCCATTTGTTCCACTCATAAGGTGTATTACTGTATAATTCGGACTTTTATCAGACACTCATTAACCTTTAACCTGACTCTCATCAACCCATATGGCAGTAGACTGTCAATGCGTGTACGACGTTGAGTTGCTAAGACAACACCATAGGGATTTATTCAATCATAAATGATTCCACTTCAGATATACTGTAGCAGTAGGGCATCATCATCCTTCTGATGAAACACAATATTCATGTTTTTGATAAGCAATGTTCCTTTAAAAAAGATTTAAAGAACAACTGAAAGAGTTTTTGTCTTGATGAACGCAGCCTCCTGATCTTCTAGATCAGTAAGAACAACTGTTCTGAGGAAAGAGAATGGGACAACATGAGGAAGGAGAGAGGGCTGATGGACTGACTGACTATGACATCAGGAAGAGGTGATACTACTGTGCCTATCAGAAAGGGAGAGTTGGTTTGATGTTTGGGTCATATAGATGACCTGCCATTTCTTTCTTTAAGGTTACAGTACATCTGTTATTGCTACCCTCACTGAATCTATTCCCTCACTCACTCTTCATCCTCCTACCACCACTCCATCTCCATTCATCTTAATCAACCTTTAATTTTCTTCTATCCATTCCCATCTCTATGTACCCCTCCCTCAAGTCTCACTCCACCTCTCTCTGTGTCCTCCTCATCTCAGTCCCACTCCCCCTCGTCTCTGTCAGGGTTGTCCTCTCTAGGTGGCTCCTGAAACTGGATGTTGGCCAGCATGTCCCTCATGGCCAGCATCAGACGATTTACTTCCTGGTTCAGCTCCCGACCCGCCTGAGCTACTTCCAGGTCGTCCTGCGGCATCGGCTCACCCTGCAGAGACAGTGACTAGAGAGTGAGCAGTAATTATAATCATCACTGAACATGACAATACGGAAGTGTGTGTGTGTGTATACAGTACCTTCGGGAAGGATTCAGATCCCTAGACTTTTTCCGCATTTTGTTACGTTACAGCCTTATTCTAAAATGGAATAAATTGTTTTCCCCCTCATCAATCTACACATAATACCTCAAAATGACAAAGCAAAAAAAGTTATATCTTTTTTGTGTACAAAAAAGAATGAGAATGATGGAGGCCCATGTGTTCTTGGGGACCTTCAATGCAGCATAAAATGTTTTGCACCCTTCCCCAGATCTGTGCCTCGACACAATCCTGTCTCGGAGCTCTACGGACAATTCCTTTGACCTCATAGCTTGGTTTTTGCACTGACATGCACTGTCAACTGTGGAACCTTATATAGACAGGTGTGTGCCTTTCCAAATCATGTCCAATCAATTGAATTTCCCACAGGTGGACTCCAATCAAGTTGTTGAAACATCTCAAGGATGATCAATGGAGGGGCCTCCCGAGTGGCGCAGTGGTCTAAGGCCACTAGAGATTCTGAGTTCGAGTCCAGGCTCTGTTGCAGCCGGCCGCGACCGGGAGACCCATGGGGCAGCGCACAATTGACCCAGCATTGCCCGGGTTAGGGGAGGGTTTGGCTGGGCAGGGATATCCTTGTCTAATCGCGCACTAGCAACTCCTGTGGCGGGCAGGGCGCAGTGCACACTGACCAGGTCGCCCGTTGTATGTTGTTTCCTCCGACACATTGGTGCGGCTGGGTTCAGTGTTAAGTGGGCATTGTGTCAAGAAGCAGTGTGGCTTGGTTGGGTTGTGTTTCGCACGGCTCTCGACCTTCGCCTCTCCAGAGTCTGTACGGGAGTTGCAGCGATGAGACAAGACTGTAACTACCAATTGGATACCACGAATTTGGGAAAAAATTTAAAAAAGGATGATCAATGGAAACACAATGCACCTGAGCTCAATTTCAATTCTCATAACAAAGGGTCTGAATACTTATGTAAATAAGGTATTTGTTCTTATTTTTTTTATAAATTTGGAACAACAATTTCTTTTTTTATTATGGGTGTAGAAAATGTATTTAATCAATTTTAGAATACGGCTGTAATGTAACAAAATGTGGAAAAAGTCAAGGGGTCTGAATACTTCCCAAATACACTGTATGTGTATGTGTTGCTTAAATTCACCAGGAAAAGCACAATGCCATTTCTAAAGAACACCACATTATTCTCTCCTGTCTCTCTCAGGTTCAAAATGTTTCAAACGTTGCAATAAGGTATCACGCGTAAACTAATTATGTTTAAGAGACAAACAGGACCTTTGTACGAGCCTAGGTGACATACAGTATGTCAGTGTTTTGTGTCTAAGTGTTTCGGGACTTTCACACAGAACATCCATTTATTAGATGAATTTCCTTTCCAACACGCAGGTCCTCTGTGATCATGGGCTGACTTAATTTTCCACACCTAAATTGTGATTTCAGACCTGTTGGATAACACTGTAGCTATTCTAGTGCAATAAAACAACTGCAAGCAGACTCTCTTCCTCCTAAACTGTCTCATTCTTATCGTAATTGCATCTCTTCCTCTTCCTAATCAGATAAGTCTCAAGATGGTTTAAAACTCGCTGCATAAAAACGCGGGGCATTGGTTAAAACGCTGGGCATTGGTTAAAACGCTGGGCATTGGTTAAAACGCTGGGCATTGGTTAAAACGCTGGGCATTGGTTAAAACGCTGGGCATTGGTTAAAACGCTGGGCATTGGTTAAAACGCTGGGCATTGGTTAAAACGCTGGGCATTGGTTAAAACGCTGGGCATTGGTTAAAACGCTGGGCATTGGTTAAAACGCTGGGCATTGGTTAAAACGCTGGGCATTGGTTAAAACGCGGGGCATTGGTTAAAACGCTGGGCATTGGTTAAAACGCTGGGCATTGGTTAAAACGCTGGGCATTGGTTAAAACGCTGGGCATTGGTTAAAACGCTGGGCATTGGTTAAAACGCTGGGCATTGGTTAAAACGCTGGGCATTGGTTAAAACGCTGGGCATTGGTTAAAACGCTGGGCATTGGTTAAAACGCTGGGCATTGGTTAAAACGCTGGGCATTGGTTAAAACGCTGGGCATTGGTTAAAACGCTGGGCATTGGTTAAAACGCTGGGCATTGGTTAAAACGCTGGGCATTGGTTAAAACGCTGGGCATTGGTTAAACGCTGGGCATGTGTGTTTCTGTTGGTCAGTGGGTGTTTCTGGAACTTGCATGGCCAGTTGTGGCACAGGAGGACCTGAGGACACTGGAGCTCCCAGGTTGGTGGTCCACATTAGTGATTATCTTTACAATTAGCCACATGTCCTCTGATCACTAGCATGGATAGCTACACTCCGAACTAGCATGGGCATTGGAGTGAGTAAAATGGGACACGATGTTTGCTCCCTTCATTTCACGTTGCATCCCACTGCACAAGGTTACATGGCAACACACTGCCAGTCAGTGTGACACACCTCATCAAATGTAAAAATCACTCCCACACATGTATACTGTCCATTGATGTGTTGATCATGTGGATCTTTTTTATACAGACAAATGAATGTTCTGAAGTAGGTCAACGTGACGAGAGACAATGTGGTGTGTAAATATAGGCTATCCTCTGGTTGCTGGTGCCAGGCTGCTGAGTGCTTATTCTCTCCTCTCCAGGGGTGTTTGTCACCATCTGTCTCTTGTGTTTCACCCTGTGTGACACTGCCCACTCTTTACCTCCTCTCCACTCTGCCTGAGAAGCAGGGGGAAATGGGGCGGACAGTACATGCCCTCCTCGTTGGTTGCCATGGACAACACTGAGTCAGAGAGGAATCAAGACTCTCTCTTGAAATACAACAGTTGTCTGTTCTGCTTCAACAGGACTCAAGTAACGCACCATTAAAAACAGTGCATCAAAGAGAGGCGATGTTAGCCAATCCATAGCAGTAAACTGTTTCAAATCAAGTTAGACCATACAAAACACAGAGTCAATCAAGAGTTCTTGTACCAAAAGCCAAGTTTGCCTCGTCATCCTGTCTCCATGATATGTGCTGTATCAAATGATAGAGCCAAACTTTGTTCGGCCTCCGATGTCTCGTCACAAAGTGTTGGTTGTAGATCGTGATCAGATTGTATTAGCGGAAATCAGATAGAGGTCAGAGTCAGACACTACATAACATCATCAACGGGTCAACATTGCTCGGACCTGTCCAAATCGCGCCAGCAAACACCATTTCAAGACAAGAGCATGTTCTTCATGGGCCATATTGGTTAGTTCCAACAGAGGAACCCGTTTTTCTGTGGCAAAGTTACGCTACTGTAGACTTAATGTGGTTAAGCTGCAGTAGATCTAGTGGAGTAGGAAGCTACTCAGAAGCACTTTCTCAGGCTTGGCCACAGCACAAATAGGCATGAAATGAGTCGTATGGTTAATCCATTCAGAAACCTCCAGAGTGTTATCGAATATCTACCCAAACTCCAGCTAATCAATGTTCCCTTCCATCCTGTCAGAACCCTTTGTGCCAACAGTAGCCCAGGATGTCTCCATTAGCTCAGCCCAACAGTAGCCCAGGATATCTCCATTAGCTCAGCCCAACAGTAGCCCAGGATGTCTCCATTAGCTCAGCCCAACAGTAGCCCAGGATGTCTCCATTAGCTCAGCCCAACAGTAGCCCAGGATGTCTCCATTAGCTCAGCCCAACAGTAGCCCAGGATGTCTCCATTAGCTCAGCCCAACAGTAGCCCAGGATGTCTCCATTAGCTCAGCCCAACAGTAGCCCAGGATGTCTCCATTAGCTCAGCCCAACAGTAGCCCAGGATGTCTCCATTAACTCAGCCCAACAGTAGCCCAGGATGTCTCCATTAACTCAGCCCAACAGTAGCCCAGGATGTCTCCATTAACTCAGCCCAACAGTAGCCCAGGATGTCTCCATTAGCTCAGCCCAACAGTAGCCCAGGATGTCTCCATTAGCTCAGCCCAACAGTAGCCCAGGATGTCTCCATTAACTCAGCCCAACAGTAGCCCAGGATGTCTCCATTAGCTCAGCCCAACAGTAGCCCAGGATGTCTCCATTAACTCAGCCCAACAGTAGCCCAGGATGTCTCCATTAACTCAGCCCAACAGTAGCCCAGGATGTCTCCATTAGCTCAGCCCAACAGTAGCCCAGAATGTCTCCATTAGCTCAGCACTCCCACAAATGTAAACCAAAAAGTTTAGAGATGATTATGATGATGTCTCATCCCGCTGACCGTGGCCTTGCAACAAACTGGGCTAGTGTACGTGAGGAATCTGGGAGCTCTGAGGAAGAGACAGACCAGGTTCTCTGACTCTCGGGACACTTTATGAATGTTTTCATTGTCTGCTGCAGCAACGTGCTAATTGAAGGATCCTGTGATCTTTCTAATCTCTTTTTACACTCTTCCGTGTGTGGGGAGGTCATACGCCTCAACAGCTGATGTTCCCTATTGGTCTCCCATTGGGAAAGGCACGGTGGAGATGCTAGCTATATTATCACTATAAGGCTGTGTTTCCCATCCCATCTTATTCAAGGTCCCTGCCCTATGTTAAAAAACACAGACACAGACACACACAGGCACACATTAGTGGGTTTATGAGGTCATTAACGGAAGATGGGATATTGGGGTCAAAGAACAAGCAGTCATGATGTTCTATGAAGCAGGGGACCTTTTCTTAGATTTGCCACGCTTGGGGGCATGCAGCTCTGTCCTCAGGGACCACAGTGTCTGCTGATGTCCTCTTCCTCTGCTACTTCTTTGTCAAATCCATATCCATTAATGTCACTGATTGGAATCAGAGTTTTCCAGAACTAAATAATCAGGCACGGACTTGAATCAAAGAACCCAAGCCATCTGCCTGACACTACAGCTCCTGAGGACCATGGTTGCATACCCCTGGTCTACTGTAGCTCACCCTCGGCCTAGCTCACTCACTTACCTGCAGGTTGAAGTTTGGCAGCAGAGAGCGGAAGAACAGTGAAAGGGTGCTCTCATTGGAGGCTCCCAAACTCTGCCTGCAAAGACAGAGACACGTGAGAAAGCTAACAAGATAACACAAGCATGCAATACATTTCTCACACTCTTCTGCTGATAAGGATTCTCCCATGACCATAAATTATATCAACCATCATATACAGTGAGGTCCATGTTTTGTTGTTTTTGCTCTGTACTCCTGCACTTTGGAATGTGTACATAGTCAGAGAACCAAAAGTATTGGACAAATGTACTTATATGTGTATTAAAGTAGTCAAAAATGTAATATTTGGCCCCATATTCATAACATGCAACGATTTCAACAAGCTTGTAATACTACAAAATTGTTGGATGCATTTGCAGTTAGTTTTGGTTATGTTTCAGATTATGTGTGCCCAACAGAAATAAATTATAATGTGTTATTAACCATTCCAAAAATGTGTCACTTTCCAAGTACTTTTGGACCTCACTGTAGATCATTATAAGTAGGTCCAATAGTTTTTCTAAAACCAAAGAATGCTCTGCTTTTATGTTGCGGTTACAGATCAGTGCTAAATTGTAACCATTAACCCCCCACCCATTAATGAAAATGATTACTTCAACCACTTACACACCCCCAGTTCTTTATCAATCAAAACACTTCTCCGTGACCATGTTTGTAAAGCTTGTATGGAAAAAGCAACCATCAGGAAGAAATAGTAGGGCTGTCCTCAGACACGGGTGTGCTGTCATTCTAAGTAGTTCTCACCAGAGATCATCAGGACAGGGTACAGTATTTACAGTGTGCTCCACACAAACAGACCTCAGAACTTTAGGTCTTCCCAACTTAAAACAAATACTACACTTTCTCTTGACTAGGGGTCAATTTGTCATGTTTTTAGTTATCACCGTATTCACCTCTCTGATGGTTTGATGCCTCCCTACCATCCACCACTGACCCTGCGGGTTAACAGCTATCACAAGACGGGAGGAAAGATGCCTCACTCAGGAGCCAACAACACTCCTGTAACCACATGCTATTTCAGAGAAACTGATAACAACGAGAGGGGAGAAGAGAGATTGAAGAGAGGGATAGGTGGGAGGGAGAGAAAGAAGGGAGGCAGAGAAGGAAGGGTGTGTCAGGGATAGACCATCGAGAGGAGAGATGCAAGCCATGTGAAATCAAGGCTACTCTTTATGCCAAACTTACATCAATGGCGTTTGCCACCATTGGCAAAGACAGAGAGAGGGTTAACTCACCTCCCCCGGTCTACATAACCGTGTGCCTTCCAATGTCCACACTCCTGAACATTATAAATGGATCACCACCATCCCCTAATATAACTTCATTAGAGATCCTCAATGGAGTCAGTGGCCAGTGGGCCAGTCAGTCTTAGGTAGACTGAAACAAACCCAGCTTTATTGGTTCTGCTGAGGAAAACACAAGCAGATACTGTCCTGACTCTTGGTTTTCAGTCCAGAGGCACCAACAGGATTGCTGATCCAAGTAGACATAGAGAAGAACCTAGCGATCTGAAGGAGCCACATTCTATAACTAGCTAAAGTGCATTCGGAAAGTATTCAGACCCCTTGACTTTTTCCACAAATTGATTAAATTCATTGTTTTCCTCATCAATTGACATACTATACCCCATAATGACAAACCAAAAACAGGTTTAGACATAAACATGTAAATCTTCTTTACACAAGTATTCAGACCCTTTGCTATGAGACTTCGAAATTGAGCTCAGGTGCATCCTGTTTCCATTGATCATCCTTGAGATGTTTCAACAACTTGATTGGAGTCCACCTGTGGTAAATTCAATTGATTGGACATGATTTGGAAAGGCACACACCAGTCTATGTAACATCCCACAGTTGGCAGTGTACGTCAGTGCAAAACCAAGCCGTAATGTCAAAGGAATTGTCCGTAGAGCTCCGAGACAGGATTGTGTCGAGGCACAAATCTGGGGAAGGGTACAAAACATTTTCTGCAGCATTGAAGGTCCCCAAGAACACAGTGGCCTGCATCATTCTTAAATGGAAGAAGTTTGGAACCACCAACACTCTTCCTAGAGCTAGCCGACCGGCCAAACTGAGCAATCGGAGGAGAAGGGCCTTGGTTAGGGAGGTGACCAAGAACCCGATGGTCACTCTGACAGAGCTCCAGAATTCCTCTGTGGAGACAGAATAACCTTCCAGAAGGACAACCATCTCTGCAGCACTCCACCAATCAGGCCTTTATGGTAGTAGCCAGACAGAAGCCACTCCTCAGTAAAAGGCACATGACAGCCCGCTTGGAGTTTGCCAAAAGGGACTTAAAGACTCTCAGACCATGAGAAACTAGATTCTCTGGTCTGATGAAACCAAGATTGAACTCTCTGGCCTGAATGCCAAGTGTCATGTCTGGAGGAAACCTGGCACCATCCCTACGGCGAAGCATGGTGGTGGCAGCAGCATGCTGTGGGGATGTTTTTCAGCGGCAGGGACTGGGAGACTAGTCAGGATCGAGGGAAAGATGAACAGAGCAAAGTACAGAGAGCTCCTCAATGAAAACCTGCTCCAGAGCGCTCAGGACCTCAGACTGGGGGCGAAGGTTCACCTTCCAACAGGACAATGACAAGACAACACTGGAGTGGCTTCGGGGCAAGTTTATGAATGTCCATGAGTGGTCCAGCCAGAGCCTGGACTTGAACCCGATCGAACATCTCTGGAGAAACCTGAAAATAGCTTTGGAGCAACGCTCCCTATCCAACCTGACAGAGCTTGAGAGGAGCAGAGAAGAATGGGAGAAACTCCCCAAATACAGGTGTGCCAAGCTTGTATCGTCATACCCAAGAAGACTCAAGGCTGTAATCGCTGCCAAAGGTGCTTCAACAAAGTACTGAGTAAAGGTTCTGAATACCTATGTAAATGGATTATTATAGTTTAATATTTTGAATACATTTGCAAAAATGTCAAAAAACTGTTTTTGCTTTGTCATGAGGTATTGTGTGTAGATTGATGAGGGAAAAATTGATTTCATCAATTTTAGAATAAGACTAGCGTAACAAAATGTGGAAAAAGTAAAGGGGTCTGAATACTTTCCGAATGTACTGTTTGTATATACAGTTGAAGTCGGAAGTTTACATACACCATAGCCAAACTCACCATAACTTAAACTCAGTTTTTCACAATTCCTGACATTTAATCCTAGTAAAAATTCCCTGTTTTAGGTCAGTTAGGATCACCACTTTATTTTAAGAATGTGAAATGTCAGAATAATAGTAGAGAGAATGATTTATTTCAGCTTTTATTTCTTTCATCACATTCCCAGTGGGTCAGAAGTTTACATACAATCAATTAGTATTTGGCAGCATTGCCTTTAAATGGTTTAACTTGGGTCAAACGTGTCAGGTAGCCTTCCACAAGCTTCCCACAATAAGTTGGGTGAATTTTGGCCCATTCCTCCTGACAGAGCTGGTGTAACTGAGTCAGGTTTGTAGGCCTCCTTGCTCGCACACGCTTTTTAATTTCTGCCCACAGATTTTCTACAGAATTGAGGTCAGGGCTTTGTGATGGTCACTCCAATACCTTGACTTTGTTATCCTTTAGACGTTTTACCACAACTTTGGAAGTATGCTTGGGGTCATTGTCCATTTGGAAGACCCATTTGTGACCAAGCATTAACTTCCTGATTGATGTCTTGATGTTGCTTCAATATATCCACATAATTTTCCTGCCTCATGATGACATCTATTTTGTGAAGTGCACCAGTCCCTCCTGCAGCAAAGCACCCCCACAACATGATGCTGCCACCCCCGTGCTTCACGGTTAGGATGGTGTTCTTCAGCTTGCAAGCATCCCCCTTTTTCCTCAAAACATAACGATGGTTATTATGGTCAAACAGTTCTATTTTTTGCTTCATCAGACCAGAGGACATTTCTCCAATAAGTACGATCTTGTCGCCATGTGCAGTTGCAAACCGTAGTCTCGATTCTTTATGGCGGTTTTGGAGCAGTGGATTCTTTCTTGCTGAGCAGCCTTTCAGGTTATGTCGATATAAGACTCGTTTTACTGTGGATATAGATACTTTTGTAACTGTTTCCTCCAGCAAATTCACAAGGTCCTTTGCTGTTGTTCTGGGTTTGATTTGCACTTTTCGCACCAAAGTACGTTCATCTCTAGGAGACCTTTGCTGGTCTTGGCTGATTTCTTTTGATTTTCCCATGATGTCAAGCAAAGAGGCACTGAGTTTGAAGGTAGGCCTTGAAATACATCCACAGGTACACCTCCAATTGACTCATATTATGTCAATTAGCCTATCAGAAGCTTCTAAAGCCATGACATCATTTTCTGGAATTTTCCAAGCTGTTTAAAGGCACAGTCAGCTTAGTGTATGTAAACTTCTGACCCACTGGAATTGTGATACAGTGAACTATAAGTGAAATAATCTGTCTGTAAACAATTGTTGGAAAAATTACTTATGTCATGCACAAAGTAGATGTCCTAACTGACTTTCCAAAACTATAGTTTGTTAACAAGAAAATTGTGGAGTGCTTGAAAAACTAGTTTTAATGACTCCAATCTAAGTGTATGTAAACTTCCGACTTCAACTGTATTGTGTGTACTATATAAAAACCTGCACTGGTACATATCTTACCTTGCACAAGATATGTATAATGACACAAGTTAGGACATGTTTGAAGGGTTACCTCTCAGGCCGGGTGTATGAGGCCACTGAGTCCAGCGGGGGGAGAGGATCGAACCCCATCACCGACTGAGTGGTCACCTCCTGGGAGAGAACACACACAATTCACCATTACAGTAAACATATTGAAGGCCTATCCTCACTAACACTGTTACTGATGTAATTGTCAGGCATCCAAAACATCAACGTTGATCTTGTTTGTGTTATGAGGACCTCTCGATGAGGATGTTCAATAATTATATTTGATTGCGTTCTTCATGCAACCAATAAGGAAGCCGTATGCCAGTGGTTAATTCCCTCTTTCAACTAGAGGACTACATTCTTAGCATAATTTGGCATGCTCTGTACTGTAGCGGTTGTGTATGTGTACGCTACTCTCATGCAAACCACAATTACTCTGTGGGACATTTCATGTTATAAACATACAGGATATACATTGTACAGAATGAATGAATACAACCATTCATGATCATGTGATAAAGCAGTAAGGAAATTATACTATGATTAGATAAGTCACTCTATTCCCCTATATACTGTGTGCTACTATTGACCAGGGTTATGGCTGGTCAAAAGTCATGCAATATAAGGGGAAAGGGTGCTTTTTGAGACACAGACATAATAATAGAGTAAAGCTGGTTGCCAAATCCGTTTCTGATTGAACAAACAGCATGACAATGGATTACTGGGCTAAATCAGAAACAGAACTGGTGGCCAGGGTATAGTAGAGTGGCTGTTGCCTGAGGCTCTCACCAGCGGTAGAGTGGAGGTGGCCTCTTTGATTTCAGACAGGATGACGTGGCGATGGATGTTTAGGGGGGCACTCTGGTACCTCTGCTTCCTCCTAGGGGGGTGGAGGAGACAGGAGGGGAAACCAAAGTCAGAGACACATAGGCCGGGGCCTCCCGAGTGGTGCAGCAGTCTAAGGCACTGCAATGAGGCGTCACTACAGCCCCGGGTTAGATTCCAGGCTGTGTCACAGCCAGCCGTAACCGGGAGACCCATGAGACGGCGCACAATTGGGCCAGCGTCGTCCAGGTTAGGGGAGGGTTTGGCCGGCCGGGATCACAAAAACATCGTAACAGTACAAAAACTATATAATAATAATAATAAAATAAAATAAAAAAGAGACACATAGGCTATGATGCTGCCACCACAATACTTGAAAATACAGTGGGTTTCACTCTGTGTTGTGTTGTATTGTATTGGACTCAAGCCTGTAATTTTTTATTTAGGCAAAAAAGTACATTTCTTTGCCGTGTTGTCATGCAGTATTACTTAACGGCCTTGTTGCAAACAGAATGAATGAAGTGGATTGTTTAACACCGGCTTCATTCTTTTCACATTGCCATACATGACAGATATGTGGAGTGAATGCAATGTAGTTTATCCTCTGTATTTTCAAGTTATATGCTTGCAGCATCATGTTATGGTTATGCTTGTCACCTGCAGGAACTCGGAAGTTTGTCAGGATCAAAATAAATATGAAAGGAGCAAAGCCCAGATAAAAAGTTAGAGGAAACCCTGTCTCAGTCTTCTGAACACATAACCCTGGTATAGTTTTATATTTCAGCAGGACAATTAAACAAATTGTAATGCCGTAATTGTAATGCCAAGAGGTGTTGAGTGTTCCTGAATGGCCCAGTCTCAGTCCTAATTTAAATCTGCTTGAAAATCAGAGACAAGGTTTGAATATTGCTGTCCATCAATGACTTCCAATCAAATTTACTGAGCTTGAAAAATAAAAATAAAAAATATTTTTTTTTATATATGTTGCCCTAACATTTGTGCAAAGTTGGTAGATTCTTATTCCAAATGTTTTACAGCTGTAATGGCTGCCAAATGTGCTTCCACCAAGTAATAACCCTGGGGTGTGAAGACATACGCAATCCAGACATCTTAATTATATTTTATTAATTTGGAAAATGTTCTATAATTTTTCTTTCACATTGGAAATGTGGAGTAGAACAATGATAGAAAAACAATCTAATGTAATCTATTTGTGTATTTCGTTTTAAGGCAGCAAGCTTGGAATCCACACTGAACATTGCTCCAATGAATCAATGAATATTACTTATTAAACAGAAATACTCAGGATAGAGGTGAATGGGGTAAAGAGGAACAGTTTGGGCGGTTGGAAAGGTAATAATGCCAGTGGTCTAGAGTCCAAGGGGCTCTTACTTGCTTTGGCAGTCCTCCACCAGAGGGTCTTTAGTGTCGACTCGTCGTAACACCTCCCTCACACATTCCTCCAGCCACAGCAAGACCCCTCCCTCCCTCCACAGGGTGTGCGTCCGCCCCACGTACAGAGATACCAGTTCAGCAAGGGCAGGAGACTGCCTAGAAAGAGGGAAAGAGATGGGAAAAAGGAATAATTAAATTTGTCACTCGAATACAATTTCATGACAATAAATGATAATTCAATTCCATTAGGCTGACTGACACAGAAGAGGTGCATATAGGGAAGACATGACAGACAGGGAGACATGATTCCATTAGGCTGACTGACACAGAAGAGGTGCATGTAGTAAAATGGCGGCAGAAGAAATTACAGCACTTTTACGAGCGCCCAACCAATTGTGCTATTATGTGTTTTTTCCCACATGATTTGTAACTTATTTTGTACATAATGTTTCTGCAACCGTATCTTACGGCAAAAAAGAGCTTCTGGATATCAGGACAGCGATCACTCACCTCGGATTAGACAAATATTTTTCTTCAACAAGCAGGACGCACAGGATATACTGCTAACAGTATATACATACCCGTTATGCGCAAGAGAAAGAGACGCAGGTACAGAGGACACAGGGCGGGGTGCCTCGTAAGGATCCGCAGAAGGCGAGTGTGAAAGCTGCCGTTACCGTCAATATACCTCGTCAACGTACAATCATTGGACAATAAATTAGACGAGGTACGATCACGAATACCCTACCAACGGGACATCAAAAACTGTAACATCTTATGTTTCACAGAATCGTGGCTGAATGATGACATGGATATTCAGCTAGCAGGATATTCTTCCGATTGCATCGAAGACGTCGTCCCCACAGTGACTGTACGTACATAACCCAACCAGAAGCCATGGATTACAGGCAAAATTTGCACTGAGCTAAAGGGTAGAGCTGCCTCTTTCAAGGTGCAGGACTCTAACCCGGAAGCTTATAAGAAATCCTGCTATACCCTCAGACGAACCATCAAACAGGCAAAGCACTAATACAGGGCTAAGATTGAATCGTACTACACCGGCTCCGACGCTCCACAATGAAATAGGGTGCAGGCCAGGCAGCAGGCTGTTAGCCAGCCTGCCAGCTTAGTGGAGTCTGCCACTAGCAGTCAGTGTAATCAGCTCAGCTATCCCCATTGAGACCATGTCTGTGCCTCGACCTAGGTTGGGCAAAACTAAACATGGCGCCTTAGCAATCTCACTAGGATAAAGACCTCCTCCATTCCTGCCAATATTGAAAGAGATCATGATACCTCACATCTCAAAATAGGGCTACTTAATGTTAGATCCCTCACTTCAAAGGCAGTTATAGTCAATGAACTAACCACTGATCATAATCTTGATGTGATTGGCCTCACTGAAACATGGCTTAAGCCTGATGAATTTACTGTGTTGAATGAGGCCTCACCTCCTGTTGAAACTAGTTTCTAGTCATGAAATCTATGCAGCCTACTCAATCACTTTTTATAGCTACTGTTTACAGGCCTCCTGGGCCATATACAGCATTCCTCACTGAGTTCCCTGAATTCCTATCAGACCTTGTAGTCATAGCAGATAATATTCAAATATTTGGTGATTTTAATATTCACATGAAAAAGTCCACAGACCCACTCCAAAAGGCTTTCGGAGCCATCATCGACTCAGTGGGTTTTGTCCAACATGTCTCTGGACCTACTCACTGTCACAGTCGTACTCTGGACCTAGTTTTGTCCCATGGAATAAATGTTGTAGATCTTAATGTTTTTCCTCATAATCCTGGACTATCGGACCACCATTTTATTACGTTTGCATTCGCAACAAATAATCTGCTCAGACCCCAACCAAGGAGCATCAAAAGTCGTGCAATTAATTCTCAGACAACACAAAGGTTCCTTGATGCCCTTCCAGACTCCCTCTGCCTACCCAAGGACGTCAGAGGACAGAAATCATTTAACCACCTAACTGAGGAACTCAATTTAACCTTGCGCAATACCCTAGATGCAGTTGCACCCCTAAAAACGAAAAACATTTGTCATAAGAAACTAGCTCCCTGGTATACAGAAAATACCCGAGCTCTGAAGCAAGCTTCCAGAAAATTGGAACGGAAAAGGCGCCACACCAAACTGGAAGTCTTCCGACTAGCTTGGAAAGACAGTACCGTGCAGTATCGAAGAGCCCTCACTGCTGCTCGATCATCCTATTTTCCAACTTAATTGAGGAAAATAAGAACAATCCGAAATTTCTTTTTGATACTGTCGCAAAGCTAACTAAAAAGCAGCATTCCCCAAGTGACGATGGCTTTCACTTCAGCAGTAATAAATTCATGAACTTCTTTGAGGAAAAGATCATGATCATTAGAAAGCAAATTACGGACTCCTCTTTAAATCTGCGTATTCCTCCAAAGCTCAGCTGTCCTGAGTGTGCACAACTCTGCCAGGACCTAGGATCAAGAGAGACACTTAAGTGTTTTAGTACTATATCTCTTGACACAATGATGAAAATAATCATGGCCTCTAAACCTTCAAGCTGCATACTGGACCCTATTCCAACTAAACTACTGAAAGAGCTGCTTCCTGTGCTCGGCCCTCCTATGTTGAACATAATAAACGGCTCTCTATCCACCGGATGTGTACCAAACTCACTAAAAGTGGCAGTAATAAAGCCTCTCTTGAAAAAGTCAAACCTTGACCCAGAAAATATAAAAACTATCGGCCTATATCGAATCTTCCATTCCTCTCAAACAATTTTGAAAAAGCTGTTGCGCAGCAACTCACTGCCTTCCTGAAGACAAACAATGTATACGAAATGCTTCAGTCTCGTTTTAGACCCCATCATAGCACTGAGACTGCACTTGTGAAGGTGGTAAATGACCTTTTAATGGCATCAGACCGAGGCTCTGCATCTGTCCTCGTGCTCCTAGACCTTAGTGCTGCCTTTGATACCATCGATCCCTACATTCTTTTGGAGAGATTGGAAACCCAAATTGGTCTACATGGACAAGTTCAGGCCTGGTTTAGATCTTATCTGTCGGAAAGATATCAGTTTGTCTCTGTGAATGGTTTGTCCTCTGACAAATCAACTGTACATTTCGGTGTTCCTCAAGGTTCCGTTTTGGGACCAATATTGTTTTCATTATATATTTTACCTCTTGGGGATGTCATTCGAAAACATAATGTTAACTTTCACTGCTATGCGGATGACACACAGCTGTACATTTCAATGAAACATGGTGAAGCCCCAAAATTGCCCTCGCTAGAAGCCTGTGTTTCAGACATAAGGAAGTGGATGGCTGCAAACTTTCTACTTTTAAACTCGGACAAAACAGAGATGCTTGTTCTAGGTCCCAAGAAACAAAGAGATCTTCTGACAAGAATCTTACAATTAATCTTGATGGTTGTACAGTCGTCTCAAATAAAACCGAAGGACCTCGGCGTTTCTCTGGGCCCTGATCTCTCTCTCTGGACCCTGATCATATTACTCCAGTGCTAGCCTCCCTACACTGGCTTCCTGTTAAGGCTAGGGCTGATTTCAAGGTTTTACTGCTAACCTACAAAGCATTACATGGGCTTGCTCCTACCTATCTTTCCGATTTGGTCCTGCCGTACATACCTACACGTACGCTACGGTCACAAGACGCAGGCCTCCTAATTGTCCCTAGAATTTCTAAGCAAACAGCTGGAGGCAGGGCTTTCTCCTATAGAGCTCCATTTTTATGGAATGGTCTGCCTACCCATGTGAGAGACGCAGACTCGGTCTCAACTTTTAAGTCTTTACTGAAGACTCATCTCTTCAGTGGGTCATATGATTGAGTGTAGTCTGGCCCAGGAGTGTGAAGGTGAACGGAAAGGCTCTGGAGCAACGAACCGCCCTTGCTGTCTCTGCCTGGCCGGTTCCCCTCTCTCCACTGGGATTCTCTGCCTCTAACCCTATTACAGGGGCTGAGTCACTGGCTTACTGGTGCTCTTTCATGCTGTCCCTAGGAGGGGTGTGTCACTTGAGTGGGTTGAGTCACTGACGTGATCTTCCTGTCTGGGTTGTGCCGTTGCGGAGATCTTTGTGGGCTATACTCGACCTTGTCTCAGGATAGTAAGTTGGTGGTTGAAGATATCCCTCTAGTGGTGTGGGGGCTGTGCTTTGGCAAAGTGGGTGGGGTTATATCCTTCCTGTTTGGCCCTGTCCGGGGGTATCTTCGGTTGGGGCCACAGTGTCTCCTGACCCCTCCTGTCTCAGCCTCCAGTATTTATGCTGCAGTAGTTTATGTGTCGGGGTGCTAGGGTCAGTTTGTTATATCTGGAGTACTTCTCCTGTCTTATCCGGTGTCCTGTGTGAATTTAAGTATGCTCTCTCTTATTCTCTCTTTCTTTCTCTCTCTCGGAGGACCTGAGCCCTAGGACCATGCCCCAGGACTACCTGGCATGATGACTTCTTGCTGTCCCCAGTCCACCTGGCCGTGCTGCTGCTGCTCCAGTTTCAACTGTTCTGCCTGCAGCTATGGAACCCTGACCTGTTCACCGGACGTACTACCTGTCCCAGACCTGCTGTTTTCAACTCTCTAGAGACTGCAGGAGCGGTAGAGATACTCTTAATGATCGGCTATGAAAAGCCAACTGACATTTACTCCTGAGGTGCTGACTTGATGCACCCTCGACAACTACTGTGATTATTATTATTTGACCATGCTGGTAATTTATGAACATTTGAACATCTTGGCCATGGTTATAATCTCCACCCGGCACAGCCAGAAGAGGACTGGCCACCCCTCATAGCCTGGTTCCTCTCTAGGTTTCTTCCTAGGTTTTGGCCTTTCTAGGGAGTTTTTCCTAGCCACCGTGCTTCTACACCTGTATTGCTTGCTGTTTGGGGTTTTAGGCTGGGTTTCTGTACAGCACTTTGAGATATAGGCTGATGTAAGAAGGGCTATATAAATACATTTTATTTGATGTGGCAGGGCATGCAAACTATTACAGACTACAAAGGGAAGCACAACCGCGAACTGCCCAGTGACACAAGCCTACCAGACGAGCTAAATCACTTCTATGCTCGCTTCGAGGGAAGCAACACTGAGGCATGCATGAGAGCATCAGCTGTTCCGGGCGACGGTGTGATCACGCTTTCCGTAGCCAACGTGAGTAAGATCTTTAAACAGGTCAACATTCACAAGGCTGTGGGGCCAGACGGATTAGAAGGATGTGTGCTCACCAACTGGCAGGTGTCTTGACTGACATTTTCAACTTGTCCCTGATTGAGTCTGTAATACCAACATGTGTTAAGCAGACCACCATAGTCCCTGTGCCCAAGAACACTAAGGCAACCTGCCTAAATGATTTCAGACTCGTAGGACTCATGTCCATAGCAATGAAGTGCTTTGAAAGGCTGATAATGGCTCACATCAACACCATTATCCCAGAAACCCTAGACCTACAATTTGCATACTGCAAAAACAGATCCACAGATGATGCAATCTCTATTGCACTCCACACTGCCCTTTCCCACCTGGACAAAAGGGACACCTACGTGAGAATGCTATTCATTGACTACAGCACTCAACACCATTGTACCCTCAAAGCTCATTACTAAGCTAAGGATCCTGGGACTAAACACCTCCCTCTGCAACTGGATCCTGGACTTCCTGATGGGCCGCCCCCAGGTGGTGAGAGTAGGTTGCAACACATCTGCCACGCTGATCCTCAACACTGGAGCCCCTCAGGGGGACGTGCTCGGTCCCCTCCTGTACTCCCTGTTCACCCACGACTGCATGGCCAGGCACGACTCCAACACCATCATTAAGTTTTCAGACGACACAACAGTGGTAGGCCTGATCACCGACAATGACGAGACAGTCGATAGGGAGGAGGTAAGAGACCTGGCCGGGTAGTGCCAGAATAACAACCTATCCCTCAACGTAACTAAGACTAAGGAGATGATTGTGGACTACAGGAAAAGGAGGACCGAGCACGCCCCCATTCTCATCGACGGGGCTGTAGTGGAGCAGGTTGAGAGTTCAAGTTCCTTAGTGTCCACATCACCAACAAACTAGAATGATCCAAACACACCAAGACAGTCATGAGGAGGGCATGACAAAGCCTATTCCCCCTCAGGAAACTAAAAAGATTTGGCATGGGTCCTCAGATCGTCAAAAGGTTCTACAGCTGCAACATCGAGAGCATCCTGACTGGTTGCATCACTGCCTGGTATGGCAACTGCTCGGCCTCTGACCGCAAGGCACTACAGAGGGTAGTGCGTACGGCCCAGTACATCACTGGGGCCAAGCTTCCTGCCATCCAGGACCTCTACACCAAGCGGTATCAGAGGAAGGCCCTAAAAATTGTCAAAGACCCCACCCACCCCAGTCATAGTCTGTTCTCTCTACTACCGCATGGCAGGTGGTACTGGAACGCCAAGTCTAGGACCAAAAGTCTTCTAAACAGCTTTTACCCCCAAGCCATAAGACTCCTGAACAGGTAATCAAATGGCTACCCGGACTATTTGCATTGTGTCCCCCCCAACCCCTCTTTTACGCTGCTGCTACTCTCTGTTTATCATATATGCATAGTCACTTTAACCATACCTACATGTACATACTACCTCAATTAGCCCGACTAACCGGTGCCCCCGCACATTGGCTACCCAGACTATCTGCATTGTGTCCCGCCACCCACTAACCGCTCTTTTACGCTACTGCTACTCTCTGTTTAACATAGTATTTGTTACACTGCCGATTTTGCAGGTTTTCCTACTTACAAAGCATGTAGAGGTCTGTAATTTTTATCATAGGTACACTTCAACTGTGAGAGACGGAATCTAAAACAAAAATCCAGAAAATCACATTGTATGATTTTTAAGTAATTAATTTGCATTTTATTGCATGACATAAGTATTTGATCACCTACCAACCAGTAAGAATTCCAGCTCTAACAGACCTGTTAGTTTTTCTTTAAGAAGCCCTCCTGTTCTCCACTCATTACCTGTATTAACTGCACCTGTTTGAACTCGTTACCTGTATAAAAGACACCTGTCCACACACTGAATCAAACAGACTCCAACCTCTCCACAATGGCCAAGACCAGAGAGCTGTGTAAGGACATCAGGGATAAAATTGTAGACCTGCACAAGGCTGGGATGGGCTACAGGACAATAGGCAAGCAGCTTGGTGAGAAGGCAACAACTGTTGGCGCAATTATTAGAAAATGGAAGAAGTTCAAGATGACGGTCAATCACCCTCGGTCTGGGGCTCCATGCAAGAGCTCAGCTCGTGGGGCATCAATGATCATGAGGAAGGTGAGGGATCAGCCCAGAACTACACAGCAGGACCTGGTCAATGACCTGAAGAGAGCTGGGACCACAGTCTCAAAGAAAACCATTAGTAAAACACTACGCCGTCATGGATTAAAATCCTGCAGCGCACGCAAGGTCCCCCTGCTCAAGCCAGCGCATGTCCAGGCTCGTCTGAAGTTTGCCAATGACCATCTGGATGATCCAGAGGAGGAATGGGAGAAGATCATGTGGTCTGATGAGACAAAAATAGAGCTTTTTGGTCTAAACTCCACTTGCCGTGTTTGGAGGAAGAAGAAGGATGAGTACAACCCCAAGAACACCATCCCAACCGTGAAGCATGGAGGTGGAAACATCATTCTTTGGGGATGCTTTTCTGCAAAGGGGACAGGACGACTGCACCGTATTGAGGGGAGGATGGATGGGGCCATGTATCGCGAGATCTTGGCCAACAACCTCCTTCCCCCAGTAAGAGCATTGAAGATGGGTCGTGGCTGGGTCTTCCAGCATGACAACGACCCGAAACACACAGCCAGGGCAACTAAGGAGTGGCTCCGTAAGAAGCATCTCAAGGTCCTGGAGCGGCCTAGCCAGTCTCCAGACCTGAACCCAATAGAAAATCTTTGGAGGGAGCTGAAAGTCCGTATTGCCCAGCGACAGCCCCAAAACCTGAAGGATGTGGAGAAGGTGAGTACATGGAGGAGTGGGACAAAATCCCTGCTGCAGTGTGTGCAAACCTGGTCAAGAACTACAGGAAACGAATGATCTCTGTAATTGCAAACAAAGGTTTCTGTACCAAATATTAAGTTCTGCTTTTCTGATGTATCAAATACTTATGTCATGCAATAAAATGCAAATTCATTACTTAAAAATCATACAATGTGGTTTTCTGGATTTTTGATTTAGATTCCGTCTCTCACAGTTGAAGTGTACCTTTGATCAAAATTACAGACCTCTACATGCTTTGTAAGTAGGAAAACCTGCAAAATCGGCAGTGTATCAAATACTCCCCACTGTATATGCATAGTCACTTTAACCATACCTACATACTACCTCAATTAGCCAGACTAACCGGTGCCTGTATATAGCCTCGCTACTGTTATTTTTCACTGTCTTTTTACTGTTGTTAAAAATAAAAATAAACGTATCTATTGCTCACCTAATACCTATTTTTTACTTTAAAAATTGCACTGTTGGTTAGGGCCTGTAAGTTATCATTTCATTGTAAGGTCTACACCTGTTGTATTCGGCGCATTGATATAGGAAAGACATGAAAGACACGGAGACATGATGCCTCGGTTGAAGCAGATGTTTTACCCCAACTGGCTTCTGGGTCCAAAGAAGTCATGTGACGATACAGCAGCATCTGGCTGCACTGTGCACAGGTCCAACAGAGGCATCAACACTGGGGAACACACAAACAAACAGATATCAGGCATAGGTCTCTTTCTGTGTGTGTGTGTGTGTTCTATATAAGCATCCATGGTGGAACACATTGTGACGGCTGTCCCTCTCAGGCCTGTGTGTGTGTAGGTGTGACTTTAACCTCCAGGGAACATGATGAGAGCGTTCTGCAGCAGCAGGTCAGCCTTGTCTTTGAGCCTTTCCCTCTCCTCTGACTCAGTCTGATCCTCCTGACTCAGGTGGAAGTGGCTCAGAGCCACAGAGAAGGAAAAGTTTGGCAACTGGGACAGGTTTCTGTGCACCTGGGAAACACACACACACACACACACAGGAATCAGACAATACACACACCACACACAGAAATCAGACACACTGGTATGAGGTCACACACACAGGGAAAATCTGGCACACACACTCGTCTCACCTCCCAATCCTGGTATAGCCGGAGGAGGAAGTTGTACTCTCGTGAGCGCAGGGAGAGGAAGTCAATGAGCAGTAGCATACAGAGGGGATCGCTGTCGGGGTCCAGACTTGGGAGAAAAAGGAGATGACGGCATAAAACACACAACAGCTCCTCTTCTTCAATGAATACTTCATTCAGTTTCGTCTACATAACTACGACCACATAACTATTATATAAATAAACATTACATTAATAAAATAAATAGTTTCTTTATTAAAAGTGGACCCATGACAACCCGTGACCAGAATCTGTGCCATTGCTGGAAACACTCAATATCCTGGGGATCCTAAATACAGTGACACTATACATAATGGAAATGGAGGCACTGTGCTTTTACTGGTATTTCAAGCTTTATCCACTCGTATTGCTGCAGGTAGAAAATCCTAGGAAATGTTATTTAATTGACACTGTCTCCAATCAATCAATGTCTGGTTGTGCGTGTGATATTTTTATTTACTATAACTTGGCATGGAATACTATTTGTAGATCAGTGATTCTACACCTTATTTTGCTCAAGCTGAGCCTCTCCAACAGACTTGGAAGATGTAGCTGTAAATTGGGGTCAGTTAAAGGGGAGATTCAATGAAACCAACCATGGAAATACATTGTATATAATTCGGGGGGTAGCCCCAACAGATTCAAACCCGGATCCAGCGACTATAAAGCCATTACCTGTTGGCTTGACAGTCACTGGATCTGGGTTTGTGGATCCGCGTTTGAGTCCCGGTCTGGGCTACCCTCCAATTTTGTTACATTGGTGTCAGAAGTGGGATTGGTGCACATTAGGCCATCCGAGCGGCGTGTACTCGTGAGGGGCTAGGCATAGCTTGGGGCACACTCTCCCGAAGGAAGGGGGTAGTAAAGCAACCATAACCCAACACCTAGCGAGCTCGTCAAGAGGTTCGGACCTCTTGGAGTAACAGGTTAAGGGCTTGGCAGTCGCTGGACCTGGGTTCGAGTCACGGTCAGATATTGATTGGAGACAGCTTGTGTCAATTAAACAACATTTCCTAGGATTTTCTACCTCCATCAACACTATTGGATAATGCTGGAAATACCGGTAGAAGCACAGTGCCTCCATTTCCGCAACAAAAATCAGGGCCCTTATGTGGTATATGACAGAGCTGCTGCGGGCGGCAGGGCTGTTCATCTGGTATTCCTTTCAGTCATCTACTGAAGCAGAGATAAGGTCCTCCTGATCATAACACAGCAGGCCTGAGAGGGACAGCTGTCACAATGTGTTCCACCATGGATGCTTATACAGAGCAGACACACACCACCGTGAGGGGAGGAAGCCAGTGTTTGACGGGAATCATAGATAAACACTGAGTGTACAAAACATTAGGAACACCTTCCTAATATTGAGTTGCACCCGCTTTTGCCCTCTGAAGAGCCTCAATTTGTCTGGGTATGGACTCCACAAGGTGTTGAAAGTGTTCCACAGGGATGCTGGCCCATGTTGACTCCAATGCTTCCCACCGTTGTGTCAAGTTGGCTGAATGTCCTTTGGGTGGTGGACCATTCTTGATAAACCCAGGAAACTGTTGAGCGTGAAAAACCCAGGCACCTACGACCATACCCCATTCAAAGGTACTTAAATATTTTGTCTTCTTCATTCATCCTCTAAATGGCACAGATACACACTCCATGTCTCAATTGTCTCAAGGCTTAAAAATCCTTCTTTAACCTGTCTACTCCCCTTCAATAAATTACATCAATAAGGGATCATAGCTTTTACCTGGATTCACCTGGTCAGTCTATGTCATGGAGAGAACAGGTGTTCATAATGTTTAATACACCATGACCACCATATCCTAGATAAGATAAAGGCTAAAGGCCTAAAACACAGGGCCGAGGCAGATGAATGTGTAGTAATAGCCCTTCCATAGTGTGTGGACTGTCCCATGGGTGTTGTACTGTCATACCGCTTAGCCAGGTTTTATGACCAGTATTGGATCCATTTAGAGGAGTCATTCCTGGGTAATATATAGAAATCTGACTTGGATTTATGTTTGTTTAGTTGATATGAAGTGTGGTAAGACCTTTATTATGATAATATATGAGAAGGAATCTTTATAAGAGGACATTTTAGATAACAATTGGGATCGGGCACAGATTAGCAAAGCGCAGCCTTTGTGCCATTTAATAAACTACAAATATCACATCATTAATATATTTTATTTAAATTGTTTGAACAATCTGTTTTTTATATCCACTACATGACCAAAAGTATCTCAAACATCTCATTCCAAAATCATGGGCATTAGCATTGAGTTGGTCCCCCCCTTTACTGCTTCAACAGCCTCCACTCTTCTGGGAAGGCTTTCCACTAGATGTTGGAACATTGCTGCAGGGACTTGCTTCCATTCAGCCACAAGAGCATTAGTGAGATCAGATCTTAGGCTTGTGTGCGGCTGCTCTGCTTCAGCACTTAGCGGACCTGTTCTGTGAGCTTGTGTGGCCCACTACTTTGAGGCTGAGCCGTTGCTGCTCCTAGACGTTTCCACTTCACAATAACAGTAATTACAGTTGACCGGGACAGCTCTAGCAGGGCAGACATTTTATGAACTGACTTGTTGGAAAGGTGGCATCCTATGACGGTGCCATGTTGAAAGTCACTGAGCTCTTTCAGTAAGGCCATTCTACTGCCAATGTTGGTCTATGGAGTTTGCATGGCGGTGTGCTCGGTTTTATACACCTGTTGCAACAAGCAACAATTTCAAAGATTTTACTGAGTTACAGTTCATATAAGGAAATCAGTGAATTGATAAAAATGTATTAGACCCTAATCTTTTAAATGCACACATTTTGTCTTTATCTGCACTGTTTGTCTTTCAATTGGCTTTTTTTGTCTGAATAAATAACACACGTTGTCCGTCGCTGTACTTCTTCCATTATGCGATTCTCACCTTCCCTCCACCCCTGACACCTAGGGTGCACACACACACACACACACACACACACACACACACACACACACACACACACACACACACACACACACACACACCTCAGGATGAGTCTGCAGTACTCCAGGGCTGTCCGGGGGCATCCCCTCCTCTCCAGGAACATCATGTGCTTATAAACAGCCAAGTAGAATGCCCTGCAGAGAGGATAAATATACAGACAAATGAGATACTTATATTAAACCTTGTCAAATTAAAATATGAAATGGAAATTTAAGAGAAAGGCCCTTCATAACAGTGTTTGTGGATTGACCTGTATAGCAGAGATGTATTATCTAACCTGTTTTCTGGTCGCAGGTAGTCCAGTCTGCTGGTTCCTGACGTCAGGCTGCACACAGGGTGGAATGCACACTCAAAGCTGTACAGGGCACGCTCTGAAACACACACCACACAGTCTTTAATCAAAGACAAGTGAAAATGTATAACTTTAGCCAGCACTACCTGGCTGCTAAACAGTCTCAGTGATTCTCAATTGGTAGATCACCATACCCATACCTTCCACCTGTCTGTGTTTGTCTTTTGTAAAAACATAAATGTCTCCCTCTGCTGGAAGGCATGAAAACAGCTTTAAGTGAAACCACTCACCTTCTCCCTTGCAAGTTCCGGTGTCAACAACTACATCAACAAGACTAGCTACCTAGAGGTAGCAGCATTTCTCATTGGTCAAAACACTGGTAGGATCCCAATGTACTAAGCCCCTGCAAAATAAGATTATACAACTGTATAAAAAAAATCCAGAATTGCTGTAATGAGTTGATTTGAGTAGGACCTCATTAGCATGATCAGGAGCAGCTGACAGGATGAGAGGGGCTACACCCACACATCAAGAATCTTGACATGCACTTTCAGTGACTATATCTGAACAATCAGTGGGTTGTTTGAATGTATTGCGTACAGTATAAACATGTGGCTAGATAACCAATAAATATTTGAGATGGGTTCAATTCAGTTACGTGTGGTTGAAAATGTACTTTCACCTTGGAGGTCAGAGAGAAGTCACTGTAAATGGAAGCTGCTTTTGCTTGCCCTCTGTATTGATGTGATTTAGCCCTGACCAAAGTGTGCTCTGCTCTGCCTTAACTGTATTTATCAACTCATTTATAGATGATGATAGCAGGCTAGTAGCAACAGGCTTGGAGTAACAGTATGGTAACATTTCATGCCTAAATGCATTACCTGAGGAATCTCAAATACGCTACTTTGCATGCTGGCCCCTTGTTGTTCTTTTTTTCCAATTTAGAGTCTTTCAGAGAATAAACATGCTGTGGATACAGCTGACTCAATTTAACTATTAAACCTTATCTATATCAATTGCATAAGGCAGAGGTTCTTAAGCTTTTTCAGCTCGAGACCCAAATGAGAAATTTACTGTCCTCAAACCACGCAAATTAAGAAGAAATAGTGTGTGTTCATAAATGTTTACTCCTAACTTGCGACCCACCACTCACATGCTCAGGGCCTACGTCGGTTTCCAAACCATAGTTGAAGAAACCCTGGCATCAGGTAATATATGACATACTAGAGCAGTGTGTGGTATAGGTATTGTGTATCCACTAACCTATTAAACATGTACTGCCCAGAGTACACCGATGTTTATCAAGAATAATGTTGCATAAACTTATTCCAACTATTTATTTGGGACCTAGATTAAATTGTATAAGAGTCCAAGGAAACATACCAAAGGGGTCTCATGACACATTTACAAACCTTGAGCAAGAGGATACAGCAGAGAGGATCCTCAACTCACCAATAAGAGCTTTGAGTATGACCCTCCTTGCCAACCAGAGCAAAGACAGGAGTCCCACTCACCAATCAGGTCCCTGACACTCACCGATTAGGTCCCTGGCCATTTCCTGGTCCTCCTGTATGCGGCAGACATCAGAGAGCTGCAGCAGGGAGTCAATGTGGTAGGGGTTCATCTGTAGCAGGGCCTGGGGAGAGCGTAGGATGGGGGAGGACAAGGGGAGCGTTGAGTGGACAGGTAAAGGGTGGGGGAGACAGGGAGAGGTTGGGGAGACAAGGAGAGGGTAAGGGAGACAAGGGGAGGTTGGGGTGGACAGGGGCAGGGTGGGAGGGAGACAGGGAGAGAGAGTGGGGGAGACAGGGGCAGGGTGAGGGAGACAGGGGCAGGGTGAGGGAGATGGGGGAGGATGGGGGGGCAGAGAGAGAGTGGGGGAAACAGGAAGAGGGTGGGGACAGGAAGAGGGTGGGAGAAATAGGAAGAGGGCGGGGGGACAAGGAGACAAGGAGAGGGTGGGGGAAACAGGAAGAGAGTGGGGGAAACAGGAAGAGAGTGGGGGAAACAGGAAGAGAGTGGGGGAAACAGGAAGAGGGTGGGGGAAACAGGAATAGGGTGGGGGAAACAGGAAGAGGGTGGGGGAAACAGGAAGAGAGTGGGGGAAACAGGAAGAGAGTGGGGGAAACGGGGAGGTTGGGGTGGACAGGGTGAGGGAGAAAAGTAGAGGGTGGGGGAGAGAGGGAGAGGGTAGGGTGGACAGGGGCGACGGGGGAGGTTGAGGAGATTGGGGTGGGCAGGGGGGACAGGGTGGGGAAGACAGGGAGACGGGTGGGGGAGTTGTGGGGGGGACAGGATCACTGTTTGTCTAAACATTAGAAACCATGTACAGTGGCAAGACACAGTATGTGAACCCATAAATTGTTGTGACCTGATCATCTAGGTCACAACAATAGACAAACACAGTCTGCTTAAACTAATAACACACAAAGATTTATACGTTTTCATGTCTTTATTGAATACACTGTGTAAACATTCACAGTGCAGGATGGAAAAGAATGTGAACCCTTGGATTTAATAACTGGTTGACCCTCCTTTGGCAGCAATAACCTCAACCAAACGTTTTCTGTAGTTGCGGATCAGACCTACACAACGGTCAGCTGGGAATTTTGGACCATTCCTCTTTACAAAACTATTTCAGTTCGGCAATATTCTTAGGATGTGTGGTGAGAACTGCTCTCGAGGTCATGCCACAGCATCTCAATCGGGTTGAGGTCAGAACTCTGACTGGGCCACTCCAGAAGGCGTATTTTCTTCTGTTGAAGCCATTCTGTTGTTGATTTACTTCTGTGTTTTGGGTCGTTGTCCTGTTGCATCACCCAACTCCTGTTGAGCTTCAATTGGTGGACAGATAGCCTAACATTCTCCTGCAAAACAACTTGATAAACTTGGGAATTCATTTTTCCGTCGATGATAGCAAGGTGTCCAGGCCCTGAAGCAGCCCCAAACCATGATGCTCACTCCACCATACTTTACAGTTGGGATGAGGAATTGATGTTGATGTGTTTTGCCTTTTCTTCTCCAGACATAGTGTTGTGTTCCTTCCAAACAACTTAACTGTAGTTTCATCTGCCCACAGAATATTTTGCCAGTAGCGCTGTGGAACATCCAGGTGCACTTTTGCAAACTTCAGACGTGCAGCAATGTTTTTTTTGGACAGCAGTGGCTTCTTCCGTGGTGCCCTCCCATGAACACCATTCTTGTTCAGTGTTTAACGTATCGTAGACTTGTCAACAGAGATGTTAGCATGTTCCAGAGATTTCTGTAAGTCTTTAGCTGATACTGTAGGATTCTTCTTAACCTCATTGAGCATTCTGCACTGTGCTTTTGCAGTCCTCTTTGCAGGATGGCACCTCCTAGGGAGCGTAGCAACAGTGCTGAACTCTATCCATTTATAGACACTTTGTCTTACCGTGGACTGATGAACATCAAGGCTTTCAGAAATACTTTTGTAACCCTTTCCAGCTTTATGCAAGTCAACAATTCTTTATCTTGCCTCCCGGGTGGCGCAGTGGTCTAGGGCACTGCATCGCAGTGCTAACTGCGCCACCAGAGTCTCTGGGTTCGCGCCCAGGCTCTGTCGCAGCCGGCCGCGACCGGGAGGTCCGTGGGGCGACGCACAATTGGCATAGCGTCATCCGGGGTAGGGAGGGTTTGGCCGGTAGGGATATCCTTGTCTCATCGCGCTCCAGCGACTCCTGTGGCGGGCCGGGCGCAGTGCGCGCCAGCCAAGGGGGCCAGGTACACGGTGTTTCCTCCGACACATTGGTGCGGCTGGCTTCCGGGTTGGAGGCGCGCTGTGTTAAGAAGCAGTAAGGCTGGTTGGGTTGTGCTTCGGAGGACGCATGGCTTTCGACCTTCGTCTCTCCCGAGCCCGTACGGGAGTTGTAGCAATGAGACAAGGTAGTAATTACTAGCGATTGGATACCACGAAAATTGGGGAGAAAATGGGATAAAAATTAAAAAAAAAATAATAATAATAATAATAATAATAAAAATAAAAAATAGAAAATAAAAAAAACAATTCTTTATCTTAGGTCTTCTGAGATCTCTTTGTTCGAGGCATGGTTCACATCAGGCAATGCTTCTCGTGAATAGCAAACTTAAATGTTGTGAGTGTTTTTTATAGGGCAAGGCAGCTCTAACCAGCATCTCTAATCTCGTCTCATTGACTGGACTCCAGGTTAGCTGACTCCCGACTCCAATTAGCTTTTGGAGAAGTCATTAGCCTAGGAGGTTCACATACTTTTTCCAACCTACACTGTGAATGTTTAAATTATGTATTCAATATAGACAACAAAAATACAATAATTTGTGTGTTATAAGTTTAAGCACACTATGTTTGTCTATTGTTGTGACTTAGATGAAGATCCGTTCAAATTTGATGACCAATTTATGCAGAAATCCAGGTAATTCCAAAGGGTTCACATACTTTTTCTTGCTACTGTATGTCTTCAACCTGAAATTTCAAATGAATTCACCTCTAGTTTCTCATGTCGTGACCTAGAATCTTAGTCGGGATTTATCTAGAATCTAAATTCATGCATATCAGTTGTCCTAGATATTTGAGACATGCATCACGGATTTGCTGATCAATCTCCCTGAGACCGTGGGTGTAGCCTTACCACAATGTTGTTGGGATCCATTGACTCCACTGAGTCCAGGAATTTGAACTGAATCTGCTGGTAGTCTCGGCTGTGCTCGAAGGTGAAGTACTGTAGACCATCCCTGGACTCCAGTAGGGTCATTGAGATACCTGAGGGAGGAAATATTACGGACAGTATTATTCTATGTGAGTTACATGCAATGACGTATATAAACCCTGGATTGCTGATGCTATGTATTGCCCATTCAGAGGCTAAGTTTCTGCAACTGGCTCCTGGACTTCCTGACGGGCCGCCCCCAGGTGGGGAAGGTAGGAAACAACACCTCCACTTCGCTAATCCTCAACACTTGGGCCCCACAAGGATGCGTGCTCAGCCCCTTCCTGTACTCCCTGTTCACCCATGACTGCGTGGCCACGCACGCCTCCAACTCAATCATCAAGTTTGCAGACGACACAACAGTAATAGGCTTGATTACCAACAATGACGAGGCAGTCTACAGGGAGGAGGTGAGGAGTGTGGTGCCAGGAAAATAACCTCTCAATCAACATCAACAAAACGAGCATTAATAAATGCATTTCTATAGCTTCCAAAATCTTTTTTATTTTTTTTATTTTTTACAATTGAGGAGGAGTACCAAGATGGCTGCGCGGTGGCTTCAATACAGCGCCCCATCAGGTATCCAGGATTTATACACATTATTGGTTAAATGTGTGTACAGTTGCAGTATGTTGAAATTGCATCAATTTGATATAGATGTGTATGTGGAATAAAGATAATGATAAGACAATTCGATATATAGCTATACAGTGCATTCGGAAAGTATTCAGACCCCTTGACTTTTTCCATATTTTGTTACGTTACAGCCTTATTCTAAAATTGAATAAATAGTTTTCTCCCCTCAATCTACACACAATAGCTCATAATGACAAAGCAAAAACACGTTTTTAGAAATTTGAACTATCACATTTACACAAGTATTCAGACCCTTTATTCAGTACTTTGTTGAAGCACCTTTGGCAGTTATTACAGCCTTTAGTCTTCTAGGGTGCACTTGTATTTGGGGAGTTTCTCCCATTCTTCTCTGCAGATCTGTGTCTGTGTGCTTAGGGTCGTTTTCCTGTTGGAAGCTGAACCTTCGCCCCAGTCTGAGGTCCTGAGCGCTCTGGAGCAGGTTTCATCAAGGATCACTGTACTTTGCTCAGTTCATCTTTCCCTTGACCGTGACTAGCCTTCCAGTCCCTGCCACTGAAAAACATCCCCAAATCATGATGCTGCCACCAGCATGCTTCACGGTAGGGATGGTGCCAGGTATCCTCCAGACATGACGCTTGGCATTCAGGCCAATCTTGGTTTCATCAGATCTGAGAATCTTGTTTCTCATGGTCTGAGAGTCTTTAGGTGCCTTTTGGCAAACTCCAAATGGGCTGTCATGTGCCTTTTATTGAGGAGTGGCTTCCATTTGGCCACTCTACCATAAAGGCCTGATTGTTGAAATGTTTTTGTACCCTTCCCCAGATCTGTGCCTCGACACAATCCTGTCTCTGAGATCTACGGACAATTCCTTTGACCTCATAGCTTGGTTTTTGCACTGACATGCACCGTCAACTGTGGAACCTTATATAGACAGGTGTGTGCCTTTCCAAATCATGTCCAATCAATTGAATTTACCACAGATGGACTCTAATCAAGTTGTAGAAACATCTCAAGGATGATCAATGGAAACAGGATGCACCTGATCTCAATTTCGGTCTCATAGCAAAGGGTCTGAATACTTATGTGAATAAGGCATTTCTGTTTTTTATTTTGAATACATGTCTATAAATCTATTTTCGCTTTGTCATCATGGGGTATTGTGTGTAGATTGATGAGAAAAAAATATTTAATCATTTTTAGAATAAGGCTGTAACGTAACAAAATGTGGAAAAAGTCAAGGTGTCTGAATACTTTCCGAATGCACTGTATATATTTAAGTGGAATAAAAATTGCAATCTGTCCCATTCATTCCATGCCCATGTACAGTATAGCACCCTAGAATTTGAATGAACACATTTTGAGCTAAGGAGAGGGAAGCATTTCACGGTGACATAGCAGTCCTGGTGTACCACATTCAAGCCAAGGCATTGAGACCACTCAAAAAGTAAGAGGTAAAAGATAAAATCACCCATCTATATTTTGGACTGGAAATTTTATTTCCCAGACCAAATCTCCAGTCAGGTGATTGCATAAGCCTTGAGTTTGGGGGAGCTTTAACACCCTGAGGAGCAGCTAACACTAACATAACAGAGACCCTGATTCTTCTCCAACTTCCGCTCTGGGTTAAACAGCCCAGTATCCCACAACACCAGGGGCAGTATGGACCCAAACATAAATGGACTCTTTCCCAAACATCAATAGAGTCTTTGAGGTCGAGGGCTAAGCAGCACTTGATTAATGATATGTGGTGATTGGACTGTTTTTTAACAAGACGTCATAGGGCAACGTTTAAGAACACAGCCTTTAGTGTGATCCTACCCAGAAAAGCTGTCTCTGTCAAGCAAGGCTTCAGGCTGACCACTGCTGTTAACATGTACTTTCTTCTGCTGATACTCTTGATTGGTTATATGCTACCCAAACTGAGTCCCACAGATGACAATTCTGAATATGGTAATGTCTTCTTGTTGCTCAACACAGAGGCACCAGCACAAGGAGATGGGGATTAAAATAAGCATAATTGATTAAATCCTAATAAATAGAAACTGGCATATCAAAATGTATTTCAGAGAACTGGAGCTACAGTAGAGGAGAGACTGACTGCATCACTACATGTCTTTGTGAGAGGTATTGACGTGTTGAAAGCACCAAACAATCTGTTCAAACAGCTAACACACAGCTCAGACACCCATACATACCCTACAAGACATGGCACCAGGGGTCTCTTCAAAGTCCCTAAGGCAGGGGTCTCCAACCCTGTTCCTGGAGAGCTACCCTCCTGTAGGTTTTCGCTCCAACCCCAGTTGTAAATAAGATGGTTCAGTTTACCAACCAGCTAATTATTAGAATCAGGTGTGCTAGATTAGGGTTGGAGTGAAAACCTGCAGGATGGTAGCTCTCCAGGAACAGGGTTGTAGAGGCCTGCCTTAAGGCCAGCACAGAGGTTGGGAAACGCACAGTACTTTATAGAGCCAAGACTACATGGAACTCTCTCCCACATCAGGTAACCCAAACTAGCAATAAAATCAGATTTAAAAAAACATAAAACAACACCTCACAACAGGGACTGCGAAGAGACACACACACATTGTAATATTGTACATTTTAGACTGTACATTTGTAATGGTGGAGCAGTGTGAATTTGTATAGCACACAATGTTTGTTGTAATGTAATGATTTATTTATGATGTAGACTATTGTTTTGATGTGTTGTTTTGTAGGGTTGGGCAGTATCCAGATTTTCTTACCGTCATACCGTTTGTTTTACCATATCGGGGTATACGGTATTACCCGAAATGCACATAAGGGGCGCTATTTCAAATAATAATGAATATAAATATGTATTTATTTATTTACACACAAAACCATTTAGGCAACATGGACCCTGATCCAGGAGGGGATTGAATGTGTCTTCTGTAACCAAGAACCTTGATCTTGACATCTAGCCACTTAGCTAACAAGTTAGGAAACCAAATGCATAGCTGGAGCCCTGAGCTGGATATAATTTCTTTGACACATCTTAGATTTCTTATAGTAATACTTAAATTATATTTATAAGCAGTGAAGTAGTACGCAACCTCACGAGGCAGGGGTGCCCTTAACCCAAAAAAGTATTTTTACATTTTTTTAATTATTCATTTCTGAACGGTATTGAAAATCATACTTATTTTGAAATATTTAGAAATAAACCATTTATACTGCATACCGGGGTATCGCCCAAGCTTATTTTTCTGTTCCTGTTTGGACCCCAGGAAGAATAGCTGCTGCCTTGGCAGCAGCTAACGGGGATCCTGTCATGCCTCTCGATTGTTTACATGAACTTAATTTATGCCCTCATACTTACAGTATTTTACTGTATGAGGTAGGGCTAACCTCAGTTAGTCGACTGGTCGATTGTTTGGTCGACCAAGATTTCTTTAGTTGAGCAGAAGCAAAATCATTTAAAAAAATAACAATCATGCTGTACAAGACACCTGTCTGATTTGCGCCTGTCTGAGTGGACTGATCCATTGTGGAGGCCGTGGGGATGGAACAGCTCATCAGTCTAAGACGTGATACTAGAATTGTATATGCTTAGACTACGTAAGAACAATGGTGCAACAAAAATAAAATCATATTATAACAAATGTGCTTTCTCCTGCGTTGGACAGTGGTCGCTGTCTGCGGTTCTGAAACATCAGTGCGCTGTTGAAATGGCGCCTTTTCCTAGACCATGTTGCTAATAGCAAAGTTAACCTGCATATTGGTGTTGATAACAATGCAACAGAGGCAGCAGCAGAGTTAGGAGATGAGAAAACAGCCCTAAGTGAGAAGAGAGGAAACCTCAACTTAGTTAGGTATATAATCAATAGCCTAACTGTTAAATGTGCCTGGCTTTATAAATCATCCATATATATCTACAGAAATAAGGCAGTTCCTGCTTCTGTTGCCTGTTAAGAGTGTTTGTCTAACGGTGTTTGTCTTACGGTGTTCAGAGATTGTTATAACCAATTTATTGATGTGATTATGATATGCTATATGTCAGGCCCCATTGGTCACGTGCATGCGAAGCATACATGTGTCACGTAGAGAGAGCAAGGGTTGAGGGAATAGGGAATGTTTTTCCTAAACAAATGAGGTATTTCGGTAACATAACTTTTCAGTCAGAAATGGCTTCAGCAACGCGTACAGTGCTATACACACTGTTGATGTGTGTCTTTGTGTGTCTTAAATATTTAATCAAACAGTTCGCTTAAAGCATCAGACAAGCTCAGTGCATATAGTTGATTTAATTAAAACACATAGCACGTGTCTCTCTCTCTCTCTCTATATAATTATTATTATATATTTTTTAAATGTAACCTTTATTTAACTAGGCAAGCCAATTAAGAACAAATTCTTATTTAAAATGACAGCCTACACCAGCCAAACCCGGACGACGTGGGCCAATTGTGCGCCGCCCTTTGGGACTCCCAATCACGGCCGGTTGCTGATACAGCCTTGACTCGAACCAGGGTGTCTGTAGTGACGCCTCTAGCACTGAGATGCAGTGCCTTAGACTGCTGCGCCACTCGGGAGCCCAAAATATATGGAAAAATGCACGTTTAAAAATGTAGACCAATCGATTGCTCGAAAGAACATATGACTCTTGGTTGACCGATCATTTTTGGGGTTGGGGACAGCCCTAGTATGAGGGCATTATCTTTTGTTTTGTGACTTTGTCATGGGAGATACTTAATTACATTTTAATCCACAAAAACATTTATGTTAAATGTTGCATAAATAGTATGTATTCACAAGGCTTTCAGCGTTCTGAGCGATGCCGAGTGTGAGACGTTGAGTGTAGGTCTGACCTGGGCGACTGAAGCGTGGCCAGGTGTCTTTAGGGATGGTCATCCAGGTGCTGCGATGGAACTGTCTCTGTCTCTGACGAGGTCTGAGGAAAGAATGAAGAGATGGCCTTACACTGTAACCTTTAATAGTAGTAGTCCCACTGATAAGGAGTTCTGTGAAGATCTTACCTTTGATCTCCAAGAACTGCTCGAGCTCCAAAGTATCTCTTCAACTCCGTCTCAGGATTCAGGTTCCTAACAAACAAAATAGGGTATGTCCCAATAAAATGTATCACTGATAAATTACTGCCATAAATTAAGTATATTATGATTGTATGACGTTGCCCCACTAAGAGACCTGATGTCTGATTGGCTGCTGTGCTGTTAACCTACTCACCTGTGTTCCACATAGAGTACAGGCCTGTTGTCTGAGGCTCCACAGCCCTCACTCTGCAGGGTCAGTCCATTAGACTGCTCTATGGTCTCCAGCAACGCGTCAATATCTTCCCCAGCTCCCTCCTGACAACCACACATAAGACAGAGCAGCCTATGTGACCGAGTGAGACGGCATCAGGGCAGCACCCCCATAGCCTCAATACATAATTAAATGCTGCTAAAGCAAGTGGTTAATATGGCAATGTGCACAACAGTGCCCTCACATTGGGGGACATATGTGTAAGTGATTTGTCAAGATGGACTGTATACCTGTTTATCTCCTGTACTGTTCTTTTTCTTCTTCTTCTTCTTTTTCTTTTTCTTGCTCGCTTTATCTCCGGACTGACATCATAAGAAAATAAAAACTATTAGACAACTCTTCAAAACATTTAGACTAGATCAATCATCCATAATAACAACAAGACTGAGGAGGAATGGGGCTCACAATACCCCATGAAACTGTAGAGGCTACAGTGCATCAGGGCGTCCGTCTCTTTCCTCACCTTCGCAGCACCTGTCTCAGGCTGTGCATCTCTCTTCTCTGTTTCCCCGCTGTCACTCTTCTCCTTGCTTTCATCACCATTCTGTTCTTCTGGCTTCACTGTGTCTTCATCCGTCGTGGCTTTCTCTGCTTCATTCTCTGCGTCACATATCTGCAGTGACGTGGTTCCAGCAAGGACGGAAAGGCTCAGGTTAAGGTTGTATATCAGAGATTAAATCTCTACATTGCACAGTTTTAATTCATCCCTGGTCAGTCTCTGCCTTGATTTCTTGCCATTGGGATTCCAACCTATCATCGTGACATTCATATGGTCAAGGCAAGGGGGTGTACTGTATGACTCCTGTCTGGCCAGGCAAAATCGGTTAGTCAGTATAATGCTGGTTTGATTTGTTGACAGTCTGCATATGTCAATGTGTCCTGCTGCTTTTTTCATTGACTAGCATAACAAACTAGCTAGCTATGTCACACAGTTATGTAGCCTAGGGGATGGAGCTACGTGGCAGTTAGCGAGACATTTCGTAAACATTTTGCAATGTGTGTTAGAAAAAGAGAAACACTCCACCAGTTCGTAAATGTTGCTCAAGTTTTTCTTATTCTTCTTAGCTTTTCTGATGCTGCTCTTAACAGTCTGGAGAACAGCTTCATCCGGTTCCTCTTCTTCTTCCTCAACATCCGCAGCCTGCTCCTCTGGCCCTTCACCTGGCACAAGATCCCCGAGGTCCAGGGCCTCCTGCCCCCGCTGTTTCCCCTTCAACCTCCTCAGAGCACGACTCGACATCTTCCCGGGACACAGTTGTCACGAAGATGGGTTATGGTTCAGCTGGGATTTGACCCAGCTTCAACCATAAACAACATGAGCAAAATACGCATGCCAAAGAGTTTATTCTACGGGTGCTCCATGTAGACAATCTTGGTGCATGCCAACTATTTTCGTTTTGATAATCACAGTTCGCTGCCGTTTACCTTTGTACCACTGGGCAGCAGTAGTGCGTAAGGACAAAGGCTCTGAAAATGCCTGAAATTAGTTAACACAAAAGTGAAATAACGACGTTCAACATTTAAACTATTATTTGCATGCTGGAGGAGCGGCAACCACTGCCAAGGCTGTTGGTGTAAAGTCAGTTAATGGTTTCAAAGCCTATGACCAATGCATATTTTTTTGTAAACAAGGGTTGCCCTTGGTCTATCAATAGCTTTTATTTTATTATTTTTATTTCACCTTTATTTAACCAGGTAGGCTAGTTGAGAACAAGTTCTCATTTGCATCTGCGACCTGGCCAAGATGAAGCATAGCAATTCGACACATACAACAACACAGAGTTACACATGGAATAAACAAAACATACAGTCAATAATACAGTAGAAGAAAAGAAAAGTCTATATAGAGTGAGTGCAAATGAGGTAAGATAAGGGAGTTAAGGGAATAAATAAGCCATGGTGGCGAAGTAATTACAATATAGCAATTAAACACTGGAATGGTAGATGTGGAGAAGATTAATGTGCAAGTGTGTCATGGTGTCAGTTGCAGTGTGTCATGGTGTCAAGAAATGGCCATTTAAATAATAAATTAGACTGAGTATAACACAGATAAACCAAAGAGGAAGCTTCACCTGGTCCTGCTGCTGTTATGATGCAATGGTTGCCAACCCCAGAGCACTCAAGGAAACACACATTATATTCCTCATTCTTGAGGTAAAGGTCAACTGTGAACATAGGAATGAAGAAGTTGCTTCATATGGAGAAAAGAAATGTATGTGTATGTCACAACCTCTGGAAATGTCATTAGGGTATATAAACATAATCTGTATCATCTGTTATAACTAATGTATGACATCTCTTTCACTGTGTATGATCTGAATAGTGCACAAACTTCTAGTGTGTGAGCGTCTTTGTGTGTTGCACTGTGAGAAGGAAGGAACTATTAGAAAAGAGGAAATGTAAAACTTGAGACATGACACGTAATTGTCATTCCAAACCCACAGTCCATCAATGATGAAACAGACACAAACATTAATTGTAGTTATATGGTAAACATACACATTTTAATAACTAGAATAACTATGTTTATTTTCAGATTGTATCAAAAGCATAACAAGCATAAAACATAGACATACATTGTTTTGTAGAGAGGTGAATACACAACTATCCAACATACAGGTAGTTGGCCACTGACATAGTAAACCGGCCAAAAAGAGAAAGAGATAAAGCAAAACAGTGCTTGCTTATAAACAATTAACATTCCAGTGTAGAAGAATACAGTATATTTTGAGGATACAAAATGTAGAAATAGCTCTTCATTCTCTTTAAAAATAATTTCATTATGTCTGTGCCAGTAAATGTGGTTGATTCTCATCCACATCTATTTGTCCAATTCCTCTCAAAATAACTTACTGTCACAACAAGAATACAAACTTTTCCATTTACATTCCAAAGCCTTTTGGGGACCAAAATTATAACTGAAAGAGTTGTGGCAGGCGGTTCAGAGATATAGGACACAAACCTTTTGCAGGAACTAAGGCACAGCAACATCTCAGTTCAATACAATCCCTTATACATCCTCAAACATCAGCAGCAGTGTGTCCTCTCCACAACCCTCTACTCTCCGAGGCCTGATTCCTAACTTGATACCAGTCCATAAAAAATTCCCATTGACGCCAATTCCCAATTTACACAAAACCTAAGTTATGCAAGCTTATCCATCTCAATTTAAGATTCGGTCCTCAGCCAACGGCAGCTGGGATTGAGCATGGCCTGGGTGGGGCTCCACTGTAGATCTGTTTTGTTTGGGGCTCAGTGGAACAATAAACTAACCTGAGTGAGCTTAGCCCAGCAGGCCTAAAGTAAGGAGAGTAAGGGGATCTAGTCATCATTGGCAGTGACAGCGATGGGGTTGACATAGGCAGCCGCCTCCAGGTCCTCTGCCCGTTTCCTGCGCATGTCTGCGGGTGGGCGTGGTGGAGGGTTCTGGGGAGGGAGCTTGATGCTCTCTCCCACCGGCTTACGGGCACTCTCCTTCCTGGGCAGGATGGGCTCCCACTGCTCCCCTCGGATGGCCGCCTGGAAGACATACAGACACAAAAGACAAAAGATCATTCAGGCTCCCTCAATAACATAGATAAATGGGTTGCTCTGGTGCTGCTCTCTAGAAACATGCATGCAGTGAATTCCCAACAACAATAGGTGATAACAGCCAAGCCACTCCCCTGACAGCCTAGGTTTCTTAACTAGCTAATAATGTCTCAATAAAATACCAGAGGGAAAACAAACACTTCCTTGTAAATCAAGCGCAGTAGGTTCATACAGGAAACCTGAGTGTTGCATCAACTGATAGCATCAGCTGATATTGCACCAATTAGATTTATCACACTGCCTTTATATGGCGGTCAGACAACAACACTACCTTGTTGTTGTCTGACCACCTAACTTGGGTCAAATACTTGAAATACTAACCGCAAGGTAGATGAGGCTAGCTATGCCGAGGCAGACACAGCCAAGAACAGTTGCAAGGAGGAAACCACCAGGAACGCAGATCCTATGAACACACACACACACACACACACACACACACACACACACACACACACACACACACACACACACACACACACACACACACACACACACACACACACACACACACAGAGAAAAAGAATGTTACAAAGGCAAGGCACTGATAACATGCAATGTGATATTTAAACAATGAAGATGGTGTCGAGAATGACTGTGCACAATGACACAACCTATCTCTGCTACAGCTGGAAGGAGACAGTGAAGGGAAAGAATGTTGTCTCAGCCCAGAGATCTGACTAGACTGACACACAATGTACTCACGCTGCATGTAGAAATGCTCTGACATAGTAGTTCCTGGTCAGTGGGCCGAATGACTTCACACAGACAGTGAAGCAGTACTGACCCCTGGAAGAATCACAATATTAAGAGTTATTTATCGTGAACTTTCAAACTTTCAGCGATGAAGACTTTCTTATGACTTGCTTTCAACTGGGGGAAATCATATCTGTTGCATCACTGTTAGAGTGACTTACAGAAATGTTACCTTGGTATGGTGTATGTGTAACCGATGTGAAATGACTAGCTAGTTAGCGGGGTGCGTGCTAATAGCGTTTCAACCGGTGATGTCACTCCCTCTGAGACCTTGAAGTAGTTGTTCCCCTTGCTCTGCAAGGGCCGCAGCTTTTGTGGAGCGATGGGTAATGATGCTTCGAGGGTGGCTGTTGTCTATGTGTGCAGAGGGTCCCTGGTTCGAGCCCAGGTAGGGGCGAGGAGAGGGACGGAAGCAATACTGTTACATTGGTGCCGTGACCCGGATCACTGGTTGCTGTGGAAAAGGGGGAGGTCAAAAGGGGGGTGAGTGTAACCGATGTGAAATGGCTAGCTAGTTAGCGGGGTGCGCGCTAATAGAGTTTCAATCGGTGACATCACTCGCTCTGAGGCCTTGAAGTAGTTGTTCCACTTGCTCTGCAAGGGCCGCGGCTTTTGTGGAGCGATGTGTAACGATGCTTCGAGGGTGCCTGTTGCCTGTGTGCAGAGGGTCCCTGGTTCGAGCCCAGGTAGAGGTGAGGAGAAGGACGGAAGCAATACTGTTACATATGTGGGTACTCACGTCCTTTCTACGCTGGTGCCCTTGTTTCTCTTGCCCCTTGGGTACTCTAGTAGACAGACAAACACCCCTGCAGCTCTGGGCACACCAGTCAAGGTTACTCAACAACAACAGGTACACTTGGACCTCACTATACAATGCAAATATACATTTGGGTCTCATCTGGACATAAATGCACAAATAAGATACATTATGGTGTAGATGTCTATAATGCATCTACAAACATTTCCTTGTGACGTGTCAATAGTAAATCAGCATTTAATCACGACAATAGATACAATTTTGAGCATGGAATTATACTATGAGAGACAGCTCTGCCCCAGTGAAAGGATACATAGCATAAGCAGCAAACTCCCAGTCCCTGAACTGGCCTGCCACCCCCACTATGCCACCAGTAAGGAGAACTGAAATGAGGAAGTAGGAAGAAGATTTTTATTCGTTTATCAAAACAGTTTCTGCAAGTCACAGATGAAGACACTTTTTTTTATATACTGTAACTTTCAAATCGAAATGTGCCAAGAACCAAATCACTTGTACACTTTTTTCCCAGTTTGATTTGATTTAGTGTTTTATACAGATATTTTTTCATTTTACAAATATTCTCACTACCAATATAATTTCATGATTTATAATATTTTTGTCTGGAACATTTTATACATTTTGTTTTTGGTCGGTTTTAATGACCAATGTTTGTTAGGCGTACCCTACTGGAAAAAAACACATTCTTATACAGTAATAAATCACACTCAATGAGATTATACAGTCCTTTAACAGTTGACACCATTATACAAATACCGAACTCAGATGTCTAAACTTGTCAAAAGTTCTCTACTCACTGAGCCCCGCCGCCAGGGACTGTTCATTGGCCCACATAGCCCATTCTATTTTCCCCATTCTGTCTCCGTTCGGACCAACAGAACCCCTTCCACAGTTATCCAACTGATCGCGGTTGTCACGTTCGATTATTATGGAAAGTGAAAATGTATAAATTTTGGAGGAAGAAAAGTGGGTGGTAGCAGCCGCCTTGTCTGGCCTCGGTCTCGTAACTTCTGAGCGATAGGCAAAAGGGTTGGGGATGTGACCTGGGAGGAGTAAACTTTAAGCAGAGAGGAAGAGGCGAAGCGAAGCGAAGCGAGAGCACCAACTCGGCCAAAAATCTGTATCATACAAGCAGGTAACGTTGTTTCGTTTCTATCGCTCACCAAGTTGTTGTATGGAGGCCAATAAGCGTGTCGAACTTGGTCAACAAAAAAATGTAATGGCTTATTTGCTACGTGAGGTTTATTTGATCGAATAGAAGTTTCGTAATGTTTAAATTGTTACGAGTGTACTGATATCAGTAGGACACGTGACATCCCGGCAATTTTGAGAAAAAACACTTTATATCAGAGATCTTTTCTCTGTATAGATCAATGATGTCGCTCTTGCTGCTGGTGATTCTCTTATCCACCTCTACGCAGAAGATACAATTCTGTATACTTCTGGCCCTTCTTTGGACACTGTGTTAACTAACCCCCAGACAAGCTTCAACACCATACAACTATCCTTCCATGGCCTCCAACTGCTCTTAAATGCAAGCATCACTACTCTGGACAGTTCTGACTTAGAATATGTGGACATCTACAAATACCTAGGTGTCTGGTTAGACTGTAAACTCTCCTTCCAGACTCACATTAAGCATCTCCAATCCAAAAGTAAATCTAGAATCGGCTTCCTGTTTCGCAACAAAGCACCCTTCACTCATGCTGCAACATACCCTCGTAAAACTGACTATCCTACCGATCCTTGACTTCGGCGATGTATTTTACAAATTAGCCTCCAACACTCTACTCAGCAAATTGGATGCAGTCTATCACAGTGCCATCAGTTTTGTCACCAAAGCCCCATATACTACCCACCACTGCGACCTGTATGCTCTCGTTGGCTGGCCCTCGCTTCATATTCGTCGCCAAACCCACTGGCTCCAGGTCATCTATAAGTCTTTGCTAGGTAAAGCTCCGCCTTATCTCAGCTCACTGGTCACCATAGCAGCACCCACCCGTAGCACACACTCCAGCAGGTATATTTCACTGGTCACCCCCAAAGCCAATTCCTCCTTTGGCCGCCTTTCCTTCCAGCTTTCTGCTGCCAATGACTGGAACGAATTGTAAAAATCACAGAAGCTGGAGACATATCTCCCTCGCTAACTTTAAGCACCAGATGTCAGAGCAGCTCACAGATCACTGCACCTGTACATAGCCAATCTGTAAATAGCCCATCCAAGTACCTCATCCCCATACTGTTATTTTTTTTTTTGCTCCTTTGCACCCCAGTATTTATACTTGCACAATCATCTTCTGCACATCTATCACTCCAGTGTTTAATCGCTAAATTGTAATTATTATTATTTTGCCTCCAAGTACCTCATCCCCATACTGTTATTTTTTTTCTTCTCCTTTGCACCCCAGTATCTATACTTGCACAATCATCTTCTGCACATCTACCACTCCAGTGTTTAATCGCTAAATTGTAATTATTTTGCCTCTATGGCCTATTTATTGCCGTATCTCCCTTATCTTACCTCATTTGCACACACTGTATATAGACTTTTTTTTCTATTGTGTTATTGACTGTATGTTTGTTTATTCCATGTGTAACTCTGTGTTGTTGTTTGTTTCGCACTGCTTTGCTTTATCTTGGCCAGGTCGCAGTTGTAAATGAGAACTTGTTCTCAACTAGAGTACCTGGTTCAATAAAGGTGAAATAAATATTATTATTTAATTTTTTTCGACATGGCTATGCATGAGGCTAGCAGCATCTCTCTTTCCATTGAATAAAGGCGGTTGACGTCAACAACACGCAGAAGCTAGACAACCAGCTATGCTTATTAATCTGTGCCGTTTTGTGGACAACGACTCCATTGTTAGGGCAGAGAGACAAGTATTTGCGGTCCAAACACTAAAAGACACACCCTATCCCCTCAGCCCTCAAATTAAGTGGACACTTCTGATGACATGTTTTATTTCTACAATTTCCAAAAGATAACCAAACAAAAACATATTTACTTTTTATTTGACTTGTTTGTGCATTAGTAGCAGAATTTCTAACTTATTTGCATTCGTATTTATTTACACGTTATTGTTGACTTCTCCATTTATGTTGTTTTTGAGTTCTCTCTGACTTTTCTTAGCGGATTTACAATCGTCGCAAATTGAATTGGGGAGTTTCATGCCCCGGAGTGAACATAATTATACACTCGCAAAGCCGCCTAAAAACGAGGGCTACGGTGCTTACGTTGCAAACCTCCCTTGCTTTGCTAATCATTTGGACCGCCACACCAAGATGGCAACTGGGATTCCCCCAAGGGCATAAGGCGAGGGTAAGTGGATGAGGGTGTGTCTTTCAAGTGTTTGGACCGTAATCCTTGTCAGTATATCCATACTCTTTGCCTTAACTAACTTTGCTGCCTGACATGATTTGGTCAAGGGGGAAACATTCAGCTGTTGTAATATAGAGCAGGCTCAACTTGCCCAGCAGACATAAATTGTCCAACTTGCACTTAAACCAGGGTTCCCAAACTCAGTCCTGGGCCCCTCACTGGGTGCACATTTTGTTTTTTGCCCTAGCACTACACAGCAGATTCAAATAATCAAAGCTTGATGATTAGTTAGTTATTTGAATCAGCTGTGCAGTGCTGGGGGAGAGGGGCACAGGACCATGTTTGGAAACCCTGACTTAAACAATGGGGGATGAACCAGAAATATCAGTTGTTTTCAGTAAAACATTTTTAGCTGGGCCAACTTTAAAGCGGACTCAACTTGCCCGACTGCTCAGTTCACTTGCCCCAGGCAATAGGGCAACACTTAAGGTCCCTGCTACAACTAGGTTGTAGAGTTTTTGTAGTTTTACCTGGTTACCATCAGGAGAAAAAAAAATGCCCCCACCACTCTGGGACCTGTAGTGCCACCTCTGAAGATGACATGTAGGCTATATATATACAGCTCTTATACTAAAGCACTGACATTGTTCTCAATACTGTCATTTATAATCCTTTTTAATGGTTTTAACAATTTCAATTAGATAGTCTTTGATTCATTCACTCTAAAGGTGACTGTTAAACCATTATACTTTAATAACATGTACATAATCATGTACATAATCTACATAAATCAAATCAACAGGTAGTTTACAGTTATACTAAAGTACTATAAATATAATATAATTTAGTAATATAGTACTAAAACATTTCTGATCATTCTCACAAGGCATCCCCGCATCTTTAACATTACAAAACATTTCATCCAAACTCGCAATAGGAAAAGTGTCTAAATGAAGCACTAGTCAACAGTGTTAGAGGTATTCAGCTGTGAGTGGTTGTTTCGCTCCAGTTGAAGGGGCAATCCTTAGTTTTGGTAAAAAGCTGAGGGATGGGACTGGAGAAATGTAACCACTCAAAATTATAGACAGCGCTATGGATGCAAAGACTGACCATCCATGATATCAAAATTATAGTTATAACCATGTTTTAAATGTTTGTTTACATTTACTCTCTTTACAAACATTGTAGTAAAACAATCTTATATTTTGAGTTCTGATGTGGTACGACAGTTGAACTAAACTCATGCAGCATTTATAAGTTATCTTCGTCAATGGTTACATATAATACATTTATAAGTCCAAAAATGGATATAGCAACTGCAGATTGCCCCTTTTATGACTACGTCTATGCATATGTATCCAATTGATTGAATTGTTGTTAATATGTTTGGTCTTTTTTTCACCAAAGAGTTCTGTCTCTGCCCAGCTGGGAGGCTGGATTGTATCATGCACTCTCCTTGGGCAGCCCGTCAGATCCAAGCAGATGCTCACTAGGGTCCTCCACCACGCGAGGTCCAGGTCCAGCCTTATACACAAATCAGAAATAATCACTCAGACAAACCAACTTAATATCACATCAAAATGTAGCAGATCCAAACATAATGTGTGTGTTTATAGGATCTGCATTCCTGGTGATTTCTCGTAAGCTGGTTGGAGAGAGCATCAAGCTCGCTCCCTAAAACCCTCCACTACGCCAACCCGCAGAGATGCACAGGAAACGGGCAAAGGACCCAGAGGGTGCTACCTATGTGTATGTGCCTATGTATGTGTGTGTGTGTGTGTGTGTGTGTGTGTACCTTAGTGCTGATTATATAGCAGATTCCCTTCACCATGGGCTCCATACCAATGGCCTGCTTCAGCTCCTCGGATAGTGTTGTTGGGGCAACCGGAAGACCCTTTAGAAACCTGACGTGGGACAGGTAAAGTCACAGGAGGGAGTGTTGTCTGACTGCGTGTGTTTGTGTGTTTGTGAAAAACTCACTGTCCTCCGTTGGTCTCTGGTGGGAAGAAGTGTTTGACCACCTGGACAAACTCTTCCACATTCTGCTGAAGAGTGTAGATCACTGCATTGGGACCTGCATCAAATGTGTATGCCACCTGGTGGAGAAGAGAAAACATCGGTCACTGCTTATACTCAGGAAAAGAACTCTGGACCAAAGTGATAGCTTTGTTACAGCAGTGTTATAACAGTGTCAGCAGAAGGAGGGATGTGATGCTGCACTAGTCCTCTGAGACTCATGAAGAAGTACTAGATCATAGACACGGTAAAGAGGTCAATAGAACGCAGACCATGGGGGATAGAAGAAGGATGCCGGATTGGCACACATTCAACAAATTTGATCTGACAAAGTGGATATTCGTCAAATCCGCCATGATCAATGTAATGTAACAGGCCCACAATGTGTTTACAAAGTCCGATGTGGATATACTTGGCTGTTTTCAATGCATAACATTTAGAAGTAGTCCCTTTTCAGTTTCAGAAGAAGTGACTGCTAAATGCTAACTCCCGTTGTATAAGCTGGTAGCATAGAGAAATCAGTGGTGGTAGTCAGTCATTTTCTAACTAATGGAGTTGATTGGTGACGATGACATGAACATGTATTGAAGTTGACATCAATACAAGCATTATACTCCGATTTGTACCACAACATAGTGTGAAATACACATTAACAATAGCCTAATAGGCTAATTCCACTTAGGGGAAATAAGGAGATTCTGGATCTTTCCATGGCATTTCCATTGTTTTGGTCAAGTTCCATTGACTTAACCACATCTATACTTGGGCTTGTTAACACATTTTCTGTTCTTCTTGAACTGTAGAAATACTACCAGTTTCATATCTCTATTTCATCATCTCAGAATATCAACAATTACTGCACCTTGTTCTGTTTCTTAGCTTAGACCCCTTGTAGAACTGTCAATGTTCCATATGACTAGCACATTTCCATGACTAAAAGAAAGAACTAACTCCCTGATGGCGCTCACCTTTGTTTCCCTGTAGTGACGGTTATAGCGGTGCACAAGGTTGATAACGTGGCGCGACACGTCATTCAGGTAGAAGATGGGTGGGTAGGTGTCCAGGCAAGTGGCATGGAACTGATTGCTGTCCTTCATGGTCAGCTCAGCGAACGCAGTAAAGTCCCTCTTATGTACAGCCTCAATCATCTCCTTCATCCTGGCTGGGACCACAGAGTCTGCCCGGTGCTGAGGAGAGCGCAAGGGTTAAGGGTAAGGGTTAATAACATATAACTGTGTGTGTGTGTGTGCGTGCGTGTGTGTGCGTGTGTACCTTCAGGAGACTGCTCGTCTCTACACTAGTTTGCATGCCAGAAGTGCTGCCAACTGGTTTCCGCTCAGCACTGACCTAAAAAGAGAGAGGGAGACAGCGAGATGGGGGTGTTGAGATTATTAAAGACATGGGAGAAATGTATATGCCAACATTTGCTACAGAAAAAGCCAACTTCAGTAATGATCAGAGACCTACCACCAGTACAAGGACCCTGAGCTCAGGCCAGTGAGTCTCTGGCTCCACCTGCTGGGCCAGACTGTCCTTGCCATCTCCTTGCTGGCCCATAATCCACTGGACGAAGCCCCCATACATACTCCTACAGGCACTACCTGAACCCTGCCTAGAAACCACAGACAACTCCCCCTCCACTCCCATCACCCGGGACAGGGTGTACACTGGAACAGGAGAGTGGAGTGAGGAGACAAGATGGAGAGACAAAAGGAAAAGAAGGAGTAAGCATAAAACTAGTTTCACACAATCTTTTATTTAATTTGATCCATTTAATGCTGTGTTAGGTACAAACCATTATGATGGTCTTACCCAGACAGGCATAGCCGGCAGCAGAAGAGGCCAGTCCGGCTGCAGTTGGGAAGTTGTTGACAGAGCAGATGTGGACTTTATGAGACAAACCGGCTGTGTCTACATCAGCCTCCCCATCACTACGTCGCTTACGGGCCAGGCGCCGAACTGAGGAAGGAAACCATCAACAACAACACATCATTGCTTGTCCTCCCCCTTTGCCATCATATCATTACATATAGTAACTCACTCTCCCTAAGGCAGGACTGTAGTCTGGGCTGGGTTATGTCCTCCTCTTTGCCGTTGAGCCAGATACGATCCTCCTGGAACGACCTGCTGCACGCCACTGTTGTGGTTGTTTTGAGCTGGGAGGAATAAGGAAACAAGGCAGTAATCGTTAGTTTTTGTTGTTTTAACAAAACAGTAATATTTAGCCACTTTCTAAGCGTCTGGTGTACAATATTAGTCTTACCTGGTCTTGATGTAATGTGACACTCAAAGATGAATTTATGGGTAGAATCAACTCCTCGTCCCTCTTCCCCCCTTTGAAACAACAATAACAACAAATCATTTACAATTCAATACATAGTCATTTCCAAAGATTGTACAGAGAACATTCTTTTCACATCATTGTGGCAATACATTTGTCATGTACCAATGCACTAACATCAAAGCGTGGCTACAGTGTGGCGAGCAAGCGCTTCAATGATTCAGTCAATGTTACAATTTACGTTACATGAAGCTAGATGTGGCCATCTAAGGACAGGCTACACTTGATTGACAGTGTTCTTTGGTTGACCGAGTCAGACGATCAGAGATGTCTTTAGTGGATTATACGAATATACGATACTCACAGTATTTGATAACAGCAATATTCACAGGCGCACTGCATGTTACCATGGTGAGCTTTTTGCCGCTGTCCTCGGACATTTTGATAAAAAGTAAAACCAGTATCAATAAAATAACAAAAATTACTATAAACGCGAGACTGTCTACTATTTTGAGATCCACTGATAAAATAATGTCTGCACAACCTTAGCGCGTTACAAAACGTCTCTGTTGATTGGAGAGGTAGAGCACATGACTAAACCTCCCACCAATTAGAGCGACACATGTTCCGTCACTGAAACGAGGCAGCCAATCCTTTTGATCAGACCACGGTCGCCTGAAAATGAGGCCAGAGACACATTTAGAGGGCGTAACATGATCACAGCCAGAAATGCAGTACAGTCGTGGCCAAAAGTTTTGAGAATGACACAAATATTAATTTCCCTCAAGTTTGCTGCTTCAGTGTCTTTAGATAGTTTTGTCAGATGTTACTATGGAATACTGAAGTATAATTACAAGCATTTCATAAGTGTCAAAGGCTTTTATTGACAATTACATGAAGTTGATGCAAAGAGTCAATATTTGCAGTGTTGACCGTTCTTTTTCAAGACCTCTGCAATCTGCCCTGGCATGCTGTCAATTAACTTCTGGGCCACATCCTGACTGATGGCAGCCCACTATTGCATAATCAATGCTTGGAGTTTGTCAGAATTTGTGGGGTTTTGTTTGTCCACCCGCCTCTTGATGATTGACCACAAGTTCTCAATGGCATTGAGGTCTGGGGAGTTTCCTGGCCATGGACCCAAAATATCAATATTTTGTTCCCTGAGCCACTTAGTTATCACTTTTGCCTTATGGCAAGGTGCTCCATCGTGCTGGAAAAGGCATTGTTCATCACCAAACTGTTCCTGGATGGTTGGGAGAAGTTGCTCTCGGATGATGTGTTGGTACCATTCTTTATTCATGGCTGTGTTCTTAGACAAAATTGTGAGTGAGCCTACTCCCTTGGCTGAGAAGCATCCCCACACATGAATGGTCTCAGGATGCTTTACTGTTGGCATGACACAGGACTGATGGTAGCGCTCACCTTGTCTTCTCCGGACAAGCTTTTTTCCAGATGCCCCAAACAATCGGAAAGGGGATTCATCAGAGAAAATGACTTTACCCCAGTCCTCAGCAGTCCAATCCCTGTAACTTTTGCAGAATATCAGTCTGTCCCTGATGTTTTTCCTGGAGAGAAGTGGCTTCTTTGCTGCCCTTCTTGACACCAGGCCATCCTCCAAAAGTCTTCACCTCACTGTGCGTGCAGATGCACTCACACCTGCCTGCTGCCATTCCTGAGCAAGCTCTGTACTGGTGGTGCCCCGATCCCGCAGCTGAATCAACTTTAGGAGACGGTCCTGGCACTTGCTGGACTTTCTTGGGCGCCCCGAAGCCTTCTTCACAACAATTGAACCGCTCTCCTTGAAGTTCTTGATGATCCGATAAATGGTTGATTTAGGTGCAATCTTACTGGCAGCAATATCCTTGTCTGTGAAGCCCTTTTTTGTGCAAAGCAATGATGACGGCACGTGTTTCCTTGCAGGTAACCATGGTTGACAGAGGAAGAACAATGATTCCAAGCACCACCCTCCTTTTGAAGCTTCCAGTCTGTTATTCGAACTCAATCAGCATGACAGAGTGATCTCCAGCATTGTCCTCTTCAACACTCACACCTGTGTTAACGAGAGAATCACTGACATGATGTCAGCTGGTCCTTTTGTGGCAGGGCTGAAATGCAGTGGAAATGTTTTTGGGCGATTCAGTTCATTTGCACGGCAAAGAGGGACTTTGCAATTATTTGGAATTCATCTGATCACTCTTCATAACATTCTGGAGTATATGCAAATTGCCATTATACAAACTGAGGCAGCAGACTGTGAAAATTAATATTTGTGTCATTCGTAAAACTTTTGGCCACGACTGTACAGTGACTGGATATGAATAGTAGTGTGGGGTATTTTTTACCATATGCCGTATATTAACAGCTCGTGTTATGTTCTTCTTGTACCGTCTGTGAAATTCTGTTATGTGAAATCATGGTTACAAGGGAAGGAAAAACATACAGCCTGTGTGTTATAGTAATCTAGTGTATCATTATTATTATAAGAGGAACACTTGTTTTATGATCAAGAAGAATGACTCCTTGTCTGCTTTATCAATGCTGACATTGATTTATTGGGGTGAACACTATGAACATGAAACCAAATCTCCCATGAACTTATCTCCAAATATTCAGTTACATCTTGCTTGTAAGAACATCAATGTACTGTCAGATATTGAGTATTACCTGTAGCAGGTGTACAATAGAAGCAACCATTCATATATCTGTGGTCTCACCATACACCTGTTCAATAAGAGTGAAGCAGGAAGTTCAAGTGCTGTCGTAGACTAACAAGTGAGATAGATTTGTTAAATTATCTCAGCCTTTTAATGCACATATCGCATACATTTCAGAAAAGAGCATTTGAACCTAGTGAGTCAAACCAACTATGTAATGTCAGCCTATACATTTCAATGTAATGCAACATACAGCCTAATACACGACCTAGGAGGCCTTGTAAAGAATATCGACTACATTTTAATACAAACTATATTTTAGACTTTTTTTCTTACACCATTGCTCTTATGTGATTATACTTGAAGTTTTTTTTTATGAAAGCAAATATAGTGCAAACCCATATGACCAATCAATGAGTCTTCAAGCACTCAGCTCAAAGACAAAATATAATCATGATAAAACTGTGTTGATTATTTGTGGAATAAGCATTCAAATGTAAGGCTTTTTTATTTTTTTAAATGTAAAACTGTTGAAGATACAGGTCAGCAAAAATGAATAAAAAAAACAATGACTATACGCATGTGCTCTGTCCAGTTTGTTGGTTTCACTATTGCTCAGTAGCAGCACACATACAGTATTCACAAAGCAGTCTCAAAAAAATGCAGCAGCAGGAATATACCCTAAGTTGCATTTTGTTCTGCTTCTTGTTGTGGAGAAAAAGTAAAACGTGGTGAAAATGGATATAAGAGAGAATATAGTAACGAGTTCCAGATGCACACAGGGGCTGATGTGGTATCCCAGGGTGCATCACTAATGCAGGGCCTTTGGCAAGTCAAAGATGGCCGCCAACAAACAGAGCCCTGCTCCAACCTATGTCCTGAATCCCGCCCTAAGCCAGCCATCTGACTGGCTCCTGGGCTCCTTTCAACGCATCAATCATCCTCCTCATCCTCATCTGAGTCCATCACCTTTCGTCGGTTGAACTGTGGGTAGGAGAGGGGACGCAGTCAGTTAAAAGCCTGTCGGAAATTGTGAAATTGTATTTGATCCGTGGACTCACCTTGACAGTTGTCTTTTTTTCTGTTTGCTGACTAACTTTTTCTAAGATGTCGATCAAACCAGTCTCTGAAATCTGAAAGAGACAATCCAAATGTAAGGAAGAGCCAATAGCAGATGGGTCAAGTCAGTGCTTTTCATAGGGAATTTTTCTTAATTTTAAAACTTTCCATTAAACGATAAGGAAAAAAACATAACATTTAATGTGAATTTACAAGGAAAACTATGTTCTTGCGTATGACTGCTAGGGGGTAATGCAGTCACTAGTGAAGAGAAAGAACCGTCAGGCCGTCTAAGAGTTTTTTTTTTGTCCAAACAGTTTAAAAAATAAATAAAGTGTGTACAAAACATTAGGAATATCTGCTCTTTCCATGACAGTCTGACTAGGTGGAAGCTATGATCCCTTATTGATGTCACTTAAATCCATGTCAATCAGTGTAGATGAAGGGGAGTTGACAGGTTAAAGAAGGATTTTTATGCCAAGAGACAATTGAGACATGGATTGTGTATGTGTGCCATTCATAGGATGAATGGACAAGACAAAACATTTAAGTGCCTTTGAACAGGTTATGGTAGTAGGTGCCAGATTTTTGCAACGCTGCTGGGTTTTTCACACTCAACAGTTTCCTGTGTGTATCAAGAATGGTCCACCACCCAAAGGACAACCAGCCAACTTGACACAACTGTGGGAAGCATTGGAATCAACATGGGCCAGCATTCCTGTGAAACGCTTTTGACACCTTGTAGAGTCCATGACCCAATGAATGGAGGTTGTTCTGAGGGCAAAAGGGGGTGCAACACAATAATAAGAAGGTGTTCCTAATGTTTTGTACACTGCTTTAGGTCCAGTTCTCTCACCTTTCCTCCCAGCTGGCCCATGCGGGCCATCTGTATGAGGTAATTCTCCACTGCTTTGGCCTTCTCTGGCTTCACCAGAGCCAAGTTACTCACTGCAACGCAACAAAACATAGCAGACTTTTAGGCAATGGCGCCACCTATTGCTAACCATGTGTAGGTACTGAAAGTTCCAATATCAGATCAATGATTAATTCAAACCAGGGGGATATGAAAGACCTACATCTGGCGCGGGCGAACTGGTCTAGAACCTGAGCCAGCATGGAGTTCCTCATCTCTGTTTCCCTGTGAAAAGACCGAACAGAAGATTAGTCAGGCCACAGTGGCTGCATTTACACATGCAGCCCAATTGGGCTGCCTGTGTAAACGAAGCCAATTGTTTTATCACATTGACTAGCTTTATAAATAGTATGTCACATAGTTCTTCATAAACCAGAGCTGCAAAGTGCAGGTCAATACATGCAACATTAGCAAACTACTGTGAACTAAACCAACATCAGGGGAGACATCTGTGTCTCTGAAATGTAGCTATACTCAGCGCGAAGTTGTGAATGCATGACAGGAATAAAAGTTTTGATAGATAATGAAAACTAACCTCTGTTTGGCCTCCTGCTGCCCTTGCTGGTCATTTGAGGAGTCCTGGGAAGCGAGGGGAGAAAGAGACAGTCAGAAAGTCCACACATTACTCTGCCTTTTTCTTAATTGCATAAAATAAATATTTATTTTTAAACAACAACAAGAGAACAGACCAGCCACTGGATACAGGCTATTTGAGAGAATGTGTATTTTATTTGCATTAGCCAACAGGCTACTGAATCACACAGCCATGCTGAGAGCGCAAATCAGCTCTCTCTTGAAGTGTAGCCTATCCTAATATTGATATTCATTTTTCACACCCATGGCAAAGCGTTATAAAACAATGGGATTAGATCCTTGAACAACACAGTTTAACTTGTACCAAAACATGGTTCAGAAAACAACCCTTTGCCCCCTCCCCTATCCCTACTCGTTTGGAGTTTGCAGATCTGAAGGAACCTATTGGTAGACTGGGTGGAGCCACCCCCGTATTGATTACACCTACCCGGTTTCTTCAAATCTAGCCTACCTTGAGGACAGGGATAGGGAGTTGGACTGGGATACAAAAAAAACTGTATTACAGTAGAATAGAAAGTTAATATTTACAGGTTTCTGGAAAATATTTTTATACAAAATCTTTCAAAATAATACAATAACATTTTAAATACTTTAACATATAAGCTTCATATAAGCTTGATAACCATGTCCCAAACCATTCACAATACTCCACGGTCTGGCATTCAAACATTTTATTGCAAACATACTTGGGTCACATTTCTCATGGAGCACAAGCAGAACTGGCAGACATGCTGCATTGCTCAGTCCAGGTCATTAATTATACAGCCTTTTGCCATGTCACCCTCATCACACAATGTGCAGTACAGTAGCTGTACAGCAGCTTACCCCTGGATTCATTTGGTTCCAAGACAGACTCTGAAAAATTAGCAACTCAAACTCAATGACAACATCTCTGTTGGAGGAAAGGATTCCTAGTGTGACTATGTCCATCCCATTCCCAATCTTTTGATTGATAATCTCTGTCATCATGTCACTCATATTTAGGTATAACCCATTCATAGACGCTAACAACCTTTAGCGCCTATTGAGGATAGTAGGGGTGCACGATATATTGGTGAATATATCGGAATCGGATGATATTAGCTAAAAATGCCAACATCGCTATCGGCCGATGTCTAGTTTAACGCCGATGTTAAAAACCGATGACAAAGATATCATGCATATCATTATAACGTTGGCACATGACGTAATAACGGCACGTAAAATGTTGCGCTACACGTGCAACACAGCATTCCTAACCTAGCCCACACAATGTTTGCTGTGTGGATCGAGCAGTTAAAAAAGTCGAGCACTCATTTGAAAGAGTAAGAACATTTCAGCGAGACAACTCAAAGCCGAAAACCATTAAAGCCAAGATAATGGGATTCATTGCCCTTGACAATCAACCGTTCTCTGTCATGGGTGATGTTGGCTTTCGCCGACTGGTCGAGCACCCGTACACACTACCAAGTAGTACACATTGATAGCGTCACTGCTATTAGCTTCACGCGATACATACTATGGAACGCCGTTTGGGTCTTTACGTGTCAAAAAATATACAGTAGCACTGTCAAAGATGTACAAAAGAGTCTGCAAACAAGCAAGCCACGAGGTAAGACCTCGCTCATTAATGTCTTAGTCGAAATTACGTATTGCCTCTTATCCGCTCATTGTTCCTTTAAGCCATAGTTCGTACATCTCAATTGTCAGTAGAAACCACATTTGTTTAAGCAAGTCAGCCATATCAGCTATGTTTTTAAAAAAGGCAGTAAATGAGGCTGAATGAACTGTTTCGCTGCCAGACAAGGCTCCACTGATAGCCAGGTGTAGCGGTAGTAAGGATTCACTCCATGGTGCTGAAAAGAAAGCTCTGCAGTTGGGACTGCTTTATGTAGGCCCTAACAGTTTGTGGGTAACGTTTGTCACCGTTATAGTGCAATTAATATATTGTTTAGTGTTGTGGCTTTGCTGACATACATAAAACATCATAATAATGAGTTTGCCCTACCAAGATTGATATGCTAAAATTGCCATTGTATACAGGTAATCAATCTTTACTTGCAACTCTTTTGTTTTTTTAAAGGCCAACTTATCATCAATCCAAATGCCTAGCTACTTATAAAATGGGAACTAAGCTCATTTTGGGCTCCTCTCAAGGTCTAATGCATCAATTTTACAAAACCTGGAGAAAAACAAACTTGGTTTTATCCACATTTAGCATTAATTTAAGATCGGTGAGCGATTCTTGAATTGAATCAAAGCCAAGCTGAAGGTCATGAATGGCTTGCTGCACTGAGGCGGCACAGGAATAAATAACTGTCATCTGCATAGAGATGTAAGCCCCAGTTATTATTATTCTTCTTCAGGGACAAACCAACATTATTCATGTAAATAGTGAACAGTAAAGGGCTTAGTATTGTGCCTTGTGGCACTCCTTTGGTTATGTTAAGAAAATTAGACTGAACTCCATCAGAAGATATACATTGACTTCTGTCGTGCAGTTGCCTGAAAACCTTACTTTGAAATGCATTGAATTCTACGTTGGGCAGAAATGAGCGTTTCAGTCAAGAATGTTTCCTCTCACGGCCTCTACAAGCTAGAATGTTGAATAAAATATTATAGTGTACTTAACCGGTTGTCTGTGAAGTTGATCCTTTTGGCAGTAGGAATGTGAAACAATATATCCACAGGAAAGTATAATTACATAAATGTTTCAAAGCGCTGGTAATGTGTTCAGACTTCTATCACATCAAGCATGAGCAGAACCATGTAAACACATGCACGAGCTCGGCAAGTACGCACACATCTCGTGCATGTAATTTTATCTTCTGTGACTGTTTCAGGTGATAGAAATCCGAGAAGCGCTTGTTGTGCTAATTAGCTCTTTGAACACCAGTGCGTAAATAGAAGGATGCCACAAAGGTGTTGTCATTTAAAAATACTGTCTGCTGCAACTGTTTTTAACCAGTTAAAACAGTGTACAGTAATGTGTACATTTTGCATTTGTGAAATTATTTAAATGTGATTTGAAGTTTTAGGGCTTTATGTTTCTAGAACCGTACCGCAATTGAGAATCGATTCAAGTTTTGATGGCTATTTTGGCTGCCAGAGCCAACACCTCTAAACAGAACATGTAAGGTCCTTGGACTAAAAGGTGTGATTTTAGGCACCTTTAGTCCAATATTGGGCTAATCTAGGTATATCTATTCAGTAAAGTGTTTTGCTTAATGAGCTTCAGAAATCAGTGCCAAACAGGCTTGCTAGATAATCCAAACAGACAATAATGTTTAGTTTATTGTTACAAACTAGGTCTGAAAAACTGACATTCACACTACTCTCGCACATGTTCACCTAAACACCTGGGCACATGCACGCGCACCAGGGGAGTGGTGGGGCGGGCACGCGATTGTCAACCCCAGAGGAGTGGGAGACGCAAGCGCCAGTCAACTTGTTAGCTGATCATTGTCCTGTTCATTACTTAAATGTACATTTGTTTCGCCTATTCCTTGAAGTGTCTGCTATTCATAAATGCTGATTACATTATATAGCTTACTAGCTACTGGTAGTATAACTCGTTTCTCACTATGGCATGAGTTAGCTTGCTAACGTTAGCTAGCTATCTAGCTATAGTATCTTATAACTACTTTAGCTAGTTAACTAGGTAAAGAATTATCTGGCTGCTATGCAAATATGCAATGAACAGTAATAGAGAATTCGTTAGGTTAAAATACTCTAAACCTGAACTATAAGGCTAACACTAGCTAGCTAGCGACAGACTGAACAGTGGATCTCCATATATGGTCGGAACTATGCATTTTTGGTTCTCTCCTTACCCCATGTTTTGACTGCAGTTCGGCCATGCGTTGCCGCCTGATAGCCTCCAATTCGTCGTCTGCCATTGTGTTAGAATTGATAGAAAATAGGCCTTAGTGGTAAAATAAGAAAATCTGTTACTTCACGAGTCTTGTGGAACTGTTTCGTTGGGGGCCGGGCCCTGCTTCAGTATAATGTAATCGATCTCAGAATAATCCAATATGCATCCAGAATAAAGCAATCGAGCCACAAAAGGATGATCTAGGTAGAAATTATGAGGGGCTGGACACTTTAGGCCAACCCATCAACCAGTCACACTTACAACATAAAATATAATTATTTTAATCATACATAAACATAAGATTGTAATTGTTTATTTTGCAACCCCACTGTCCAATAAAGCTTTTACATTTTTTGCTGTCATCTAAAGGCCGGTGAAACAAATGACTGGGATCTCTCAGAGAATGTCTACTCTATCCTTTCTATGTACCACATATAGAAAGGAGATAGAGTTCTTGTGTTCTGTACTCAATAACTATAATAGTATAACTAGTATTACAGAAGAGAGTGCTTTCTTAGGTACATTTCTACCTATAATAACTGAAGGATGACTTTCAACCACCTGAATAGGCCCAGGTGACAGGTGCGGGTCACAGTCAGCCAGGGGCGCATTCATCAGGACACAACGTTTTGGAACGTTCAGATGTTTATTCTTCATAACATATTTTTATCTGACATGTAGAACAAGGAATCATGTCGACTCTGGTCATGGCATTTCTATCTGCAATGTTCGACAATGTTTAATATCTCGTGGACAGACTACGTAAACATAAATGGTTGCGTAGATCTGGCATGATACAACGGGATGCATGAGATAATGAGCAGCATTAGTTCCGGTGCTTTGGATTAATCACGATCACGAATCGAATTTTGGAAGGAGACATTTGAACCATAGACTTGCAAAGCGAGAAGGGTGGAGCTCTTCGTTCCGGTTCCGATCTCTTCCTTTAACACATATGGACCCGGAACTTAATCAAGCATCTGACAATTACGCAAGTCATCAATTCTGGGTTAACCGGGATTAGACAACGTTTGGCACCTGAACGTGGCCCAGGTGAGAGAGGATGAGTGACAGACTCTCTAGTTTCCCCGGTAGGTAGTGAAGGAGAAGCGGCTGCAGAGCAGAGGGACATGGAACTTCTGACTGTGGTCCGTTATGGTGAAGACTATCTGCAGATAAACACAGACCACCGATATGTTAGTAACCACTCAGCCAACCAATAGGAGTTACCAAATCATTTAGCGTTCAGTTAGCGATCGCATAGCTGACAAGGAAATAAACATAAACTGATTCTGTAGATATAAAGAAACATTTATGTCTAACTTTATATGTCCAACAGTTATACATTTAAATACACCTATTATTTATGATAAAAGCATTGAAGACTGTCTTCAACTAATCTCAACGTATGGGTAGAAAGAGGTCTCTCCCAGTATTGGCCCGTCTCAAAGCGCATCTTGTACACCGCTGGAGTGACATTTTCTCTGGTGATGAGTCCTGGGCAGCGCCCATCATCATTAGTAGTCCTGAGAAGAAATTATTTGAAATTATATAAAATACTGAATACATTCGACATTGGTTTGATATGAACCTTAAATAAGCCTTGGCTCATTAACATTACTACCGGTATATATTCATGTTTGATAATATTATGCAGCCCTACTGAAAGAGGCTGTAGAGGTGAATCTGAAATTGCTAAAATAAATACTAAATGTGTATTTGTCTATTAAATTGATTATTATGGAGCTGCTAAGTAACTATTGTGTTAATTTCCATTCTGTCTATGCTAACTGGTGCTGCAGCACTCTCTGTGATGAGGTTACCCTGTGGTGAGAAGGTTCCAGGGTGAAGTGGAGGGATCCATGCGATGCAGGCTGAGGGCCATGTGGGCTCCAGGGACGCCCCTCCCGGTGTTCAGGATGTGAGTGGTCAGGGGGCTGTATGGAGCTGCCATCTCTGCATTCTACAGCGCATACACCGACAGCATAGTGAGTAAGCATTATGGACATATGGCTACTGTAACTTTGCACAATATATACAGCAAGCTGTAGGCTAACTGTAGCCTACAAATTATGTATTATTTGGGTTAAAATAGAAGGTAGGCCTAGCTGAACCCTTAATGTCTATGAGCTGAACTAACCCAACATTTGTTAGATTGACCATCTTTTACTTTCGCTTTATTATTTTCATACATTTCATAACAATCCTACAGACAAACGAATGTCACATGTCAATAATTTCGGTTTATAATATTGAAATACAAAAAACACTATTTCTGAAAATCAAAAGCAATATATTAGCCTACCGTGTATTCACCCAAAAGATGACCCTTTATGTGCTGTAATCGGCTGGTACTCATGCGCGCTGATTTCAAAGTAATCCCAAACCAGTTTCCCCCTCTGGTGAAAAGTATGGCATTTACGGTGAATTAACTGTAACAGATTTTAAGCACAAATTCAAAACTCACGAGGTTATTCATATGACTAGGGCTGCTCTGTTTGCTGTTGCAACTTACATATCTCGTTGGGAGGAACATCAGCATTTATTAATGGTTCAGAGTATGCAAACATCCCAGTCACAAATGGCCTTTTAACATTTTTGGAAATAGGCTTGGGTCAAAGTGCGTTTTAGCCCACGTTAGATAAGTCCTTAATAATGATAATCGTGAGGATTGTAGGCCTAAATGCCATTATTAGCATAATTGTGTAGCCTAACATCGGTTCAGTCAGGGTGAATAACATACTGCTCTACACAGGGGAGCAAGCTTAAAAACATCCCAACACTGCTCTGAGTTGCTTTATTTCCCTTTCAATCCACTTTAGAAGCTAGTTGTATATAATGAACTGTGCATTCAGAAAGTATTCAGACCCCTTGACTTTTTTCCACATTTTGTTACATTACAGCCTTATTCTAAAATTAATTACATAGATTTTTTCCCTCATCACTCAACACACAATACCCCATTATGATAAAGCAAAAACTGTTTTTGTTAGCAAATTTAAAAAAAAACTGAATTTCATTTCATTTCATTTACATAAGTATTCAGACCCTTTACTTAGTATTTTGTTGAAGCACCTTTGGCAGGTATTACAGCTTCGAGTCTTCTTGGGTATGAAACTACAAGCTTGGCACACCTGTATTTGGGGAGTTTCTCCCATTCTTCTCTGCAGATCCTCTCAAACTCTGGCAGGTTGAATGGGGAGCTGCGCTGCACAGCTATTTTCAGGTCTCTCCAGGGATGCTCGATCGGGTTCATGTCCAGGCTCTGGCTGGGCCACTCAAGGACATTCAGAGACTTGTGCCGAAGCCACTCCAGTGTTGTCTTGTCTGTGTGCTTAGGGTCGGAAGGTGAAGGTGAACCTTCGTCCCCAGGCTGAGGTCCTGAGCGCTCTGGAGCAAGTTTTCATCAAAGATCTCTCTGTACTTTGCTCTGTTTATCTTTCCCTCGATCCTGACTAGTCTCCCAGTCCCTGCAGCTGAAAAACATCCCCACAGCATGATGCTGACACCACCATGATTCACGGTAGGGATGGTTCCAGGTTTCCTCCAGATGTGACGCTTGGCATTCAGGCCAGATAGTTCAATCTTGGTTTCATCAGACCAGAGAATCTTGTTTCTCATGCATGGTCTGAGAGTCATTTCGGTGCCTTTTGGCAAACTCTTAGCAGGCTGTCATGTGCCATTTACTGAGGAGTGGCTTCTGTCTGGCCACTCCACCATAAAGGCCTGATTGGTGGAGTGCTGCAGAGATGGTTGTCCTTCTGGAAGGTTCTCCCATCTCGACAGAGGAACTCTGGAGTTCTGTCAGAGTGACCATTGGGTTCTTGGTCACCTCCCTGACCAAGGCCCTTCCTCCCTGATTGTTCAGCTTGGCCGGGCAGCCAGCTCTAGGAAGAGTCTCAAGGATGATCAATGGTAACAGGATGCACCTGAGCTCAATTTCGAGTATCATAGCAAAGGGTCTGAATAGTTATGTAACATTTTTTAATATATATTTTTTAATAAATTAGCAAACATTTTTTTTTAAATGTGTTTTTGCTTCGTTATTATGGGGTATTGCGTGTAGATTGATGAGGAAAAAAATGTCATTAATACATTTTTGAATAAGGCTGTAACTTAACAAAATGTGGAAAAAGTTAAGGGGTCTGAATACTTTCCAAATGTACTGTATGTAAACTTTGTTGAAACTCCACTGTCTGTATTCTGTCTCTAAATGTTGTATATCACTAGCAGCTGCAACACTATATCACCGAATAAAATTCTGAGTATGTGTAAATGTACTTGGCGAATAAAGGTGATTCTGAGAGATAAAAAGCATCTTGCTTTCCCCATCCTCTCTGTAACACTCACATACTGTACACACACAGTTTACACATGTTCCGCTGTGTCTGATATTGAGCTTTACAATGTTTGTTGTTCAGGCAGCATTAGTTACACACACTACAGCATTAAATTTCATCCTGTTTCCCTTTATTACACACACACAGACACGGGAACCAAGCAACTGATTCTTATTCTCCCTAACCCCAAACTCTAAACCTGACTCGTAACCCTAATTTTCACCCTAAGCCTTAAATAACCTATTTTCTTGTGGGGACTGGCGAAATGTCCCCACTTGTCCGAAACTTCCTTCTGCCCCCAGTAGGATAGTAAAACCAAACAAACACACACACACACACACACACACACACACACACACACACACACACACACACACACACACACACACACACACACACACAATTATTTTTAAAGAAAACACTCCCAGAGGTGTTTTTAATCAATATGAAAATACCTTTACTACTGTGACAGTGTGAGTAGTGTTCCCACTTGGCTTCTTCATGAATGCAAACAGAACTAACAAAACATCTAACACCACTGGAATTATAATAAACAATTAACATTGTTGTTTTCTTCTCGCTTTAAAAAACATTAACAAATAAAAAAAACTAAAACAAAATGCTGGATTAAAATCGTACAGCTGACCTAATACAGTAAAGTTTTACAGTAATACACAATATTACACATGGACCGGGCCGGGGCCTCTCCTCAGCTCATAGCGCCAGGTACATAGAGGAAGAGATGGGTTACTGTCTCCTCATACCTAATACAGGCAGGTAGTAATACAGCAGAGAGATAACATTACACAGACATAGGGGGGGGGGGGGGTTAACTGATGGACAAGTATCAACTGATGGACTCATGCTCTGGTAGTGATATGATATACAGAAAACAAAGTAACTCAAGTCACCGAAAAACTATGATTGCGACATCTATAGTATGCTCATTTCAGATACCGTCAGTCTCTCAATATGCATGTCAAATTTATACGAACTGGTAATCAGAATGTTTTTCTGGAAAAATATGAAGACGGGCTAAAAAGAACATAAGAAAATTATGAATATAAAAATTATTTCACTTTCCTGTTCTGGTTAATAATTACACTCTACATATAAAATGTGTGTGTAATCTAAGCTGATCTCAGTGGTGAATATCCAAGGGAGATACTTGATTTCTGATAAACTATAATTACAGTGTGTCCTTGTATGTGTGCTGTTGATGTATATGTGGATATAGAATACAATGTAACTGGTTGGTTAGACAGGAGTGGGGCCTCTGAATCAGTTGTTGGCATGGTAACTTCTTGACAAGATGTTCTCTTCCTCTATGTCTGGCGCTCCTCCGTTTCTTCTCTGTTTCCATCCTCACATCTCGTCCTCAGGGTCAGAGCTGTGGTTATTCATCTGTAACACACACACACACTCAATCAGCAACAGTGTGTCAAAACACCAAAGAGTGTTTTGTTCAGGTAAGGCTCCCCTCTCCAGGGTGATTATACACAGTGATGAGGAAGGTCTGGAGGATAATAGTCTTCTATATAAACACCCACTCATCTGTCAGGGTAAGAGCATCCTGTCCTGCTGTCGTTTGTCCTATTTTCAATCTCTCTTTCTTTCGCTCTCTTGCTTTTACTCTCAGATTTTCTTTGTGTGTTTGAGTTGCATGTCAGTTATGAGTGTGAACTGTGCGTGGGTGAGATGAACCCAGAATGGGATCTTCAAGTGTCATGCTATTGATGTGTCTGTATTACTCAAAATGACTGATGGCTATGGATTTGTTGCTCTTGTCACTGTTCTCTTTGTGTGTATGTGTGTGTGTGTGTGTATGTGTGTGTGTGTTTCTGTGTGTATGTGTGTGTGTGTTTCTGTGTGTATGTGTGTGGTGATAAGCACTTTATTTCTGCTGCATGGCGAATCACTCTGACAACTGCTAAATCACAGCCATCCATAGGACATGCTTAGGTCCTCATGTTGCTCTGAGACAAGGAGAAAGCACTACCACTCACATTCAGATATTCTCCACACACAGACATCAAGCCAGTTACCGTGTGATCATCGTCGCTGGCCTCCCCGAGTTCGGGGCTCTCTCTCTGGATGCAGCGGCGTGGGGGGGACAGGGGAGAGGGGCTGCGGTCACCGCTGCTGGCGGAGGGGGGGTACGGTGACCCGGCCAAACTGCCCTCCCTCACGGGAGACCCTAAAAAACATGGCGTGAGAGGGAGTGAATAGGAGTGAACATTCACTAAGTTCCCTCTATAGGGCAGATTAGTGTTGGTGTGCCTGTGCTCACTTTCAATCTAAACCATCGATGGTCAACTTCAATGCACTATTTGACAGACGAGAGGAGAGAACAAGAATGACAGGACGAGGGAGAGATGTGGCGATAGAGTGAGAAATGGGAGAGGGGAGACAGAAAGGAGAGATGAAGGAGTGGGGGACTGAGTGGAGGAGGATCGTAATTTACGCTGGAATAAATTAACATGAAGATGAGATCAGTCAATCTCCCAAAGGCAACGGGCACAGATAAGAGATAGATAGAAAGGATGAGATGGCACACACACCCAAACACATTTCTTTTTTTATTTGTCGGTACAGTATGTGTGTCGTTGAAAGGACAAAGGCGCAGTTTGTCCATGTGGCCACATGAGGGCAGCAGCAGCTACAACACTTCCATGTAGGGCTTTGTATTTATTCTCCTATAAGCCTTCTTTCGCCATCTCTGTACTTCTCACTGTCATTCTTCTGCAATGATTCGTAAGAACTGTACAGGTGAAAGCACACACTGTTGCTTCCCCTATCATGCTTTACTGCTGTTTCACCTGTCCACTCCCCTGTCTCTCTTTCTGATTGGTTGTCTCACCTGTGTGGTCCCGCCTCTGTGTGTCCATCCTATCCAGGTTGTCGAGCAGCCCGTCAATCTGTGTCTTTATCAGAGTCAGCTCCCTCTTAATGACCTGCAGCTCCTCCATCCGCACTACAAGGAGGGAGAGGTTGAGGGAGGGGGGAGGAGAGATATAAAGAATGAGAGAGGGGGAGAGAAGGAAGAAAAGGATCCAAGGCAAGTTTCTGTGAGTGTGTTGGTAATAAGGACTATCAAGGTGATGAGGGTGGGTATTAGAACAGCATATACACTGCCTATTGGTTCTGCTTTGTTGATTTGGCCTAATAATGCGACCTGATTGGCTAGGATCCATTAAGGAAAGAGGCTGCTATGGAAGTGTTGTAATGAGAGAACCATCTTGAGTGTAGTGTGTGACTGTGTGTGTGTGAGTGTGTGTGTGTGTATTACTCACACTTGGCCCTGTTGGAGCTGGTGGAGTGGGCTCTGGAGCTCTTGGAGGGGGGCCTGTCTCGGCTACGTCTGTGCCCAGAGGAAGTGGAGGAGGAGCGGGGTCGTTTGGCCAGGCTAGGTCCCTGGGACAGGGGAGGTAGGGAAGCTGGCACGCGCTGGTAGTCATACATCCTGAAGAGGGAAACATCCACACACACTGTCATCCAACTACTAGTACTTTGTGTAGTATTGTCAGTGTGACTAGATGTGTATTTGACGCATGTCAGAAAGTACAGTGACAGGATGTTTGTGAGTGAGTGTGTGAGCAAGCATGTGTGTGTGTTTGCGTGTATGGGCAGTGGTTGGATGGATCCACCTGGTTGGATGGATGTGTGCGTAGGTGTGTGTGTGTATTTGTGAATGTATGTCTCTTATAATGAAGGACACAGAGGGAGAGGGTTGACAGGATGGTGTAATACGATCTGACAAGCAGAGGGAATATACACACACATACAGAATGTGTCCACAAGTGAAAAAATAATAAGAAATAGTATCTGATAAGGTGAGGCAGAGGATATCCCAGATAGGGAATGAGAAAATGAAGTTGAGCAGGTTGAAGACCCCTGGTACTCCTCACACAACCATTATACTATTACCCTACAGGTTGAAGACCCCTGGTACTCCTCACACAACCATTATACTATTACCCTACAGGTTGAAGACCCCTGGTACTCCTCACACAACCATTATACTATTACCCTACAGGTTGAAGACCCCTGGTACTCCTCACACAACCATTATACTATTACCCTACAGGTTGAAGACCCCTGGTACTCCTCACACAACCATTATACTATTACCCTACAGGTTGAAGACCCCTGGTACTCCTCACACAACCAT